>NC_086445.1:499174438-499277934 GCF_028390025.1 Pseudophryne corroboree
AAACTACAAATGAGATTATTCTTAACTATCACAGTGTGACTAAGTATTACATTAAAAAAGGTGAATACATGTCTATATATATATATATATATATATATATATATATATAGCAGCCACGTTAACTAGATATATAATACTAGTATATTGGGCCTGGTCTTCCTCTCCTAGGCCTGTCCCATCTACTTAGCAGTGGCTGAATATACACACATGGAGAAGACAGGGCAGACCTTCTGAAAGAAATTATTATATAGATAAGTGGGAGTGGTCCAGAAGCAGATAAAATAGGTGGACCGTTGCCAAACGGGAGAATCTACACTCACTGCGGCTCTGCATAAGACGTTTCCCAGCAGAACACGCAGTGTCTATTATTAGGTAGAAGAACCTGAACTTACTGCGGGTAAGATCCATGGCTACTTTAATATTTATAGGGGGTATTCAATTACTAATTCGACCATCTGTATTGAATTGCGGGCGTTTTCGCCCGTTTTTGAATACATTTTCTCACTTTTTTTTTTTGGTCGAATCTGCATGGATGCAAACAAACCCCAAAACGGGCGAACACAACGCAAATTCGCCAAAACACTAGTTTACAGAATAGTCCCCTGCGCCCTGTGTCGCCCCCTCCACAAACAGTATCCTGCTTGTAGCTCACCCCAGTAGTCCCCTGCGCGTTGCCCCCAACCATACAATGCCCTGCGCTCTGCATATTCTCCCCCATACCGTCCCCTGCGGCATGCGTGTCGCCCCCGTACAGTCCCATGCCCCCTGCATGTTGCCCCTTCCCCCCGTGCCCTGTGTTTCAACCCCTTCAGTACAGTCCCTTGCGCCCTATCAGTACTGTCACCTTGCATCTGCGTGTTGCTTTCCCCCGGTACTGTCCCCTGCGCTTCGCTTTCCCCCGGTACTGTCCCCTGCGCTTTGCTTTCCCCCGGTACTGTCCCCTGCACCCTGTATGTCACCCCACACTCGCACAGACCCCTGCGCGTCGCCCCCTTTGCCCGTACAGTACCCTGCGTCCTGCGTGTCACCCTCTTTACAGTACCCTGCGCCTGCATATCGCCACCCACGTAAAGTCCCCTGCGCCCTGCGTTACGCCCCCCCATAGTCTCCTGCGCCCTGCGTGTTGCCCCCACCTTACAGTCCTCTGCGTGTCACCCGCCCCCCATACAGTGCCCTGCGTGTCATCCCCCCCAAAACAGGTCCTGCGCACAGCGTGACCCCCCTTCTTCAGTAGAGTCCTCTACACCCTGCGTGTCGTTTTACCCCAATCCTGTGCCCTGCGTATCACTTTTCCCTGGTACTGTCCCCTGTGCCCTGCGTGTCACCCCCTACAGTACAGTCCCCTGCATCATGAATGTCGCCTCCCCCCGTACAGTCCTTTGCGCCCTATGCGTCACCCCCTTCAGTACAATCCCCTGCGTGTCACTTTCCCCCCCGATACTGTGCCCTGCAAGACGCTTTCCCTCGGTACTCTGCGTGTCAATCCCCACGTACAGTCCCCTGCGTGTTGCCCCCCACCCATACAGTTCTCTGCACCCTGCATGTCGCCCCCCGTACAGTCCCCTGACCCTGCCTGTTGCCCCATTACAGTTCTCTGCCTGTTGCCCCTGCATACAGTCCCCTGCACCCTACGTGTTTCCCGCCGTACAGTCCCCTGCGTGTCACCCCTCCCATACAGTGCTCTGCCCCGTGTGTTGCCCCCCTGCACAGTCCCCTGCGCGTCGCCCCTTCCCCTGCGTGCCACCCCCAGTACTGTTCCCTGCGTGTCGCTTTCCCCTGGTATTGCCCCCTGCGTGTCACCCCCCCCACATACAGTCCCGCGCGTCCTGCATGTCACCCTGGCCGTTGCCTCATCAATACAGATCCCTGTGCACCGCGTGTCAACCCATCCCTCTACAGTCCCCTGCGCGTCGACCTGTACAGTCTCCTGTGCCCTGCGATCCCCCTCCTGTACAGTCCCCTGCGCTCTGCAAGTCATCCCCCCCGTACTGTCACCTGCATCCTGCGTGTCGTCCCCTCTGTAAGTCCCCTGTGCCCTGCGTGTCGCCCCTCCCTACAGTCCCCTGCACACTGCATGCAACTTCTCCTGTACAGACCCCTGCCCTCTGCGTGTTGCCCCCCTGCACAGTCCCCTGCAATCTGCGTGTCACCCCCACGTACAGTCCCTTGCACCCCGCATGTTGTTCCTCCCCGCACAGTCCTTTGCGTGTCGCCCCCATACAGTCCCCTGCGCCTTGCGTGTTGCCTCCCATTACAGTCCTCTGCATGTCGCCCCCTCGTACAGACCCTTGCTCTCTAAGTGTTACCCCTCCTTACAGTCCCCTGCACCCTGCGTGTAACCCCTCCCGTACAGTGCCCTGCCCCATGCGTGTCTCCCCACCCCCCGTACAGTGCCATTTCCCCTACATGTTGCTTACCCCCAGTGTCCTGCGTGTCGCTTTCCCCCAATACTGTTCCTTGTGACCTGCGTGTCACCCCTGCCCCCCCCCCCCCCCGTACAGTTCCCTGCGTCCTGAATGTTGCCCTACCCTGGTACAGCCCCCTGCGTGCTGACCCCCCCCCCACCCAAACAGTACTATGCACCCTGCGTGCTGCCCCCCAGTAATGTACCCTGCACCTTGTGTCACCCCCCATACAGTGCCCCACGTCCTGCATGTTGCCCTGTCCCCGTGCAGTCCCCTACGTGTTGCCCCCCATCAATACAGACCCCTGTGCCCTGCGTGTCACCCCCCTACAGTCCCCTGCACCCTGCGTATCGCCCTGTACAGTACCCTGCGTGTCATACCCCCCGTACTGTCCCCTGCGTCCTGTGTGTCGTCCCCCTGTACAGTCCCCTGTGCCCCACGTTTTATTCCCCCTGTACAGTCCCCTGCGCATCGCCCTGTCCAGTCCCTGCGCCCTGTGTTTCCGCCCCATAATATCCACTGTGCACTACGTGTCGTCACCCCTGTACAGTCCCCTATACCCTGCATGTCGCCCCGTACAGTCCCTGCACCTCCGCCATAAAGTCCCCCTGCTTGTTGCCAACCCATGTACAGTCCCCTACGCCCTGCGCGTCACCCCGTACAGTCCCTGTGCTTCTCCCATAAAGTCCCCTGCGCGACGCCACCCGCTTACAGTCTTCTGCATGTCGTCCCCCCGTATAGTCTCCTGCACCCTACGTGTCACCCCCCCCATACAGTCTCCTGTAAACTACGTGTCACCCCCCCCCCGTACAGTCTCCTGCACTGTGCGTGTCACCCCCCCACGTACAGTCTCCTGCACTGTGCGTGTCACCCCCATACAGTCCCCTGCGTGCCACCTATACAGTCCCGTGCCCTTCAGTACAGTGCCCTGAACCCTGCATGTCACTTTCCACGGTACTGTCCTCTGCTCCCTGCGTGTCGCCCCCCACTACATACAGTCCCCTGCATCCTGCATGTCGCCCTACCCCCCGTACAGTTGCCTGCGTATTGCCACCCACCAGTACATTCCCCTGCACCCTGCATGTCACCCGTCCCTGCATGTCACCCGCACCCTGTGCCCTTCATGTTGCTCCCCCTCCTTACAGTCCTCTGCTTGTGTCCCCACCGTATGGTCCCATGCGCCCTACATTTCCCTACCCCCCTGTACAGTCCCCTGTGTGTCACACCCCCTATACAGTTCCCTGCGCCCTGCGTGTTGTCCCCCCCCCTACAGTCCCCTGTGCTCTGCATGTCGCCTCCCTCCCGTACAGTCCCCTGTCCCATGTGTCACTCCCCCTTACAGTCCCCTGCACCATGCATGTCATTCCTCATATACAGTCCCCTGCACCCAGTGTGTAGCCCCCCATACAGTGCCCCGCGTGTTGCTCCTCTTACAGTCCCCTGTGCCCTGCGTGCCACCCCCATCCAGTTCCCTGCTCTCTGCGTGTCGCCACCTTCAGTACAGTCCTTTACCCCGGTACTGTGCACTGCGTGACGCTTTTTCCCCGGTACTGTCCCCTGCACCCTACAAGTCACCCCCCGTATAGTCCCCTGCGCTCTGCATGTTGCCCCACCCTTGTACAGTCCCCTGCGTGTCGCCCCTTTCAGTACAGTCCCCTACCTGTCGCACCCCCCATTCAGTCCCCTGCGCCCTGCATTTTGCCCCCTTTACAGTCCCCTGTGCCCTGCATGTTGCCCCCACTGTACAAGCCCCTAAAATCCTGTGTGTCACCACCTTCAGTACAGTGCCCTGCACCCAGCGTGTCGCCTACCCCGGTACTGTCCCCTGTACCATCCCCACGTGCAGTCCCCCACATCCTGCGTGTTGCCCTACCCCCGTATAGTCCCCTGCGTGTTGCCCCCACCAATACAGACCCCTGCACCCTGCGTGCCGTGCCCCATACAGTACCCTATGCCCTGCATTTTGCACCCCCCCTTACAGGCCCCTGATATGTCACCCCTCCCATGCAGTCCCCTGCTCCCTGCGAGTCACCCCCGTACAATTCCCTGTGCGTGTTGCTCCCCTGTACAGTCCCCTGCGTGTCATCCCCCGTACAGTCTGTACCATGCGTGTCCTCCCCCGTACAATTCCCTGTGCCCTGCGAGTCGCCCCGTACAGTCCATGCACCCTGCGCTTTCCCCCCATAAAGTTCACTGCGCCCAGCGTGTCGCCACCCAATTACAGTCCTCTGCAAGTCACACCCCACCCCACCCCACCCCCCCACTTCCCCGTACAGTCCTCTGCACCCGAAGCGGGGAACAGGAGTGCCAGGGGTATGGGGGTAGTGGGGACAGGAGAGCCCGGTGTATGTGTGCAGGAGGGAGTCAAGACAGGAGTGATCAGTGTACGTGTGTATAGGGGACAGAAGGACCTGGTATATGTGTGTAGGGGGAAGCAGAGACAGGAGAGCCCGGTGTAGGGGGGAGAGGAGACAGGAGAGCCCGGTGTAGGGGGGAGCGGAGACAGGAGTGTCCGGTGTAGGGGGGAGCGGAGACCGGAGTGCCCATTGTATGTTTGTAGGGATGGAGCGGGGACAGGAGAGCCCGGTGTATGTGTGTAGAAGGGAGCAGAGGGCACCAGTTGTAGGGTGGAGTTGGGGCAGGAGTTCCAGGTATGGGGGAAGTGGGGGCAGGAGTGCCGAGTTGTATGGGTGTAGGGAGGAGCAGGGACAGGAGCGCCAGGTGTATGTGTGCAGTGGAGGACATGAGCGCCGGCTGTATGTGTGAAGGGGGGGAGTGGGACAGGAGTGCCCGGTGTATGTGTGTAGGGGTGGCGGGGGCAGGATCGCCAAGTGTAGGGGGGAGCTGGGACTGGAGCTCAAGTGTAGGGGGAGCGGGGATAGGAGTGCAAGGTGTAGGGAATGTGGGACAGGAATACTGAAGAGGACCTGAAAAGAGAAGATTTTAAACCTACCGGTAAATCTTTTTCTCGTAATCCGTAGAGGATGCTGGGACTCCGTAAGGACCATGGGATAGACGGGCTCCGCAGGAGACATGGGCACTTTTAAGAAAGACTTTGACTCTGGGTGTGCACTGGCTCCTCCCTCTATGCCCCTCCTCCAGACCTCGGTTTGATACTGTGCCCAGAAGAGACGGACAGTACAAGGAAAGGATTTTTGCAATCCAAGGGCAAGATTCATACCAGCCACACCAATCGCACCTTATAACTTGTGATATACTATCTAGTTAACAGTATGAAGAACAACATATCATCGGCCCAAAAACGATGAAACTATAACATAACCCTTATGTGAGCAATAACTATATACAAGTCTTGCAGAAGTAGTCCGCACTTGGGACGGGCGCCCAGCATCCTCTACGGACTACGAGAAAAAGATTTACCGGTAGGTTTAAAATCTTATTTTCTCTAACGTCCTAGAGGATGCTGGGACTCCGTAAGAACCATGGGGATTACACCAAAGCTCCCAAACTGGCGGGAGAGTGCGGATGACTCTGCAGCACCGATTGAGCAAACAGGAGGTTCTCCTAAGCCAGGGTATCAAACTTATAGAACTTTGCAAAGGTGTTTGACCCCGACCAAGTAGCAGCTCGGCACAGCTGTAGTGCCGAGACCCCTCGGGCAGCCGCCCAAGACGAGCCCACCTTCCTAGTGGAATGGGCCTTAACCGATTTCGGTAACGGCAATCCTGCCGTAGAATGCGTCTGCTGAATCGTGTTACAGATCCAGCGAGCAATAGTCTGCTTTGAAGCAGGGCCGCCAACCTTGTTGGCTGCATACAGGACAAACAGTGCTTCTGTTTTTCTGATCCTAGCCGTTCTGGCCACGTAAATTTTCAAAGCCCTGACCACATCAAGGGACTCGGAATCCTCCAAGTCACGTGTAGCCACAGGCACGACAATAGGTTGGTTCATAAGAAAGGATGAGACCACCTTAGGTAGGAATTGAGGACGGGTCCGCAACTCCGCTCTATCCATATGGAAAACCAGATAGGGGCTTTTATGTGATAAAGCCGCCAATTCCGAAACTCGCCTAGCCGAAGCCAAGGTTAACAACATGACCACCATCCAAGTGAGATATTTCAACTCCACTGTTTTAAGTGGTTCAAACCAATGTGACTTAAGGAAACTTAACACCTTGTTAAGGTCCCAAGGCGCCACCGGAGGTACAAAAGGAGACTGAATATGCAGTACCCCTTCACAAAAGTCTGTACTTCAGGTAAAGAGGCCAATTCCTTTTGAAAGAAAATGGATAAGGCCGAAATCTGAACTTTAATGGAGCCTAATTTTAGGCCCAAATTCACTCCAGTTTGTAGGAAGTGAAGAAAACGGCCTAGATGGAATTCTTCCGTAGGAGCATTCCTGGCCTCGCACTAAGAAACATATTTTCGCCATATTCGGTGATTATGTTTAGACGTCACGTTATTAGTGTAGGAATGACCTCATCCGGAATACCTTTTTCCGCTAGGATCCGGCGTTCAACCTCCATGCCGTCAAACGCAGCCGCGGTAAGTCTTGGAACAGACAGGGACCCTGTTGTAACAGGTCCTGCCTGAAAGGAAGAGGCCACGGATCTTCTGTGAGCATTTCCTGCAGATCCGGATACCAGGTCCTTCGTGGCCAATCTGGAACAATGAGAATTATTCTCACTACTCTTTTTCTTATTATCCTCAACACCTTGGGTATGAGAGGAAGAGGAGGAAACACATATACCGACTGGAACACCCACGGTGTTACTAGGGCGTCCACAGCTACCGCCTGAGGGTCTCTTGACCTGGTACAATACCTTTGTAGCTTTTTGTTGAGACGGGATGCCATCATGTCTATTTGGGGTAGTCCCCACCGACTTGCAATCTGCGGGAAGACTTCCTGATGAAGTCCCCACTCTCCCGGATGCAGATCATGTCTGCTGAGGAAGTCTGCTTCCCAGTTGTCCACTTCCGGAATGAACACTGCTGACAGTGCGCTTACATGATTCTCCACCCAGCGAAGAATACTGGTGGCTTCCGCCATTGCCACTCTGCTCCTTGTGCCACCTTGGCGGTTTACATGAGCTACTGCGGTGATGTTGTCTGACTGGATCAGAACTGGTCGATTGCGAAGTAAGATCTCCGCTTGACGTAGGGCATTGTGTATGGCCCTTAGTTCCAGGATGTTGATGTGAAGACAAGTCTCTTGACTTGACCAAAGTCCTTGGAAATTTCTTCCCTGTGTGACTGATCCCCAACCACGGAGGCTCACGTCCGTGGTCACCAGGATCCAGTCCTGAATGCCGAACCTGCGGCCCTCTAGAAGGTGCGCACCGTTTAGCCACCACAGGAAAGATACTCTGGCCCTGGGGGACAAGGTGATCCGCTGATGCAATTGCAGATGCGACCCGGACCATTTGTCCAATAGGTCCCATTGGAAAGTCCTTGCATGGAATCTGCCATATGGAATGGCTTCGTATGTTGCCACCATCTTTCCCAGAACTTGAGTGCAATGATGTACTAACGCTTGTATTGGTTTCAACAGGTTCATGACTAGAGTCATGAGTTCCTGCGCTTTTTCCGTCGGAAGAAAAACCCTTTTCTGGTCTGTCCAGAATCATGCTCAAGAAGGGCAGACGAGTTGTAGGATTCAGCTGCGACTTTGGAATATTAAGAATCCAGCCGTGTCGCTGTAACACATTCAGTGAAAGTGATACGCTGTTCAGCAACTTCTCCCGTGATCTCGCTTTTATGAGGAGATCGTCCAAGTACGGGATAATTGTGACACCCCGCTTGCGCAGAAGCGCCATCATTTCCGCCATTACCTTGGTGAAAATTCTCGGGGCCGTGGAAAGCCCAAACGGCAACGTCTGAAATTGGTAATGACAATCCTGTACCGCAAATCTCAGGTACGCCTGATGAGGATATATGGAGATATGCAGGTATGCATCCTTTATGTCCAGAGATACCAAAAAATCTCCCCCTTCTAGGCTGGCTATGACTGCCCTGAGCGATTCCATTTTGAACTTGAACCGTTTTAAGTAAAGGTTCAGGGATTTTAAATTTAAAATGGGTCTGACCGAACCGTCCGGTTTCGGAACCACAAACAGAGTTGAGTAGTACCCCTGCCCTCTTTGAAGCAGGGGAACCTCTACCACCACTTGTTGAAGACACAATTTGTGAATCGCATGTAACACCTTTCCAGGGGTTGTTTCGGTAGGGCCGATTTGAAAAACCGGCGAGGAGGCACTTCTTAGAATTCCAGCTTGTAACCCTGGGAAACTATTTCTATTGCCCATGGATCCACCTGTGAGTGGACCCAGACGTGGCTTAACAGTCGAAGACGTGCCCCCACAGGCGCTGACTCCCTCAGGGGAGCCCCAGCGTCATGCGGTGGATTTTGCAGAGGCCGGGGAGGACTTCTGTTCCTGGGAACTAGCTGTGTTATGCAGCTTATTCCCTCTGCCCTTACCTCTGGCAAGAAAGGAGGATCCACGTGCTCTCTTGCTTTTATTGGAACGAAAGGACTGCATTTGATAATGAGGCGCTTTCTTAGATTGTGAGGGAATATATGGCAAAAAATTTGATTTACCTGCCATAGCCGTGGAGACGAGGTCCGAGAGTCCCTCTCCAAACAATTCCTCACCCTTGTAAGGCAACAACTCCATATGTCTCTTGGAGTCGGCATCACCAGTCCACTGTCAGGTCCATAAGACACGCCTAGCAGAAATAGACATAGCGTTTATCCTGGAACCCAGTAAACTAATGTCTCTTTGAGCATCCCTCATATACAAGACCGCATCTTTTATATGCCCTAGGGTCAATAAAATAGTATCCTTATGAAGAGTCTCAATATCCGTTGATAAGGAATCTGTCCATGCTGCTACAGCACTACAAACCCAGGCCGACGCAATAGCCGGTCTGAGTAACGTACCAGAATGTGTGTAAATGGACTTCAGGGTAACCTCCTGCTTGCGGATCCTTGAGGGTAGCCGCATCTTGGGATGGAAGCGCTATCTTTTTTGATAAGCGAGTCAAGGCCTTGTCCACCCTAGGGGAGGATTCCCACCGTATCCTGTCCTGCGACGGGAAAGGATACGCTGTTAGGATCCTTTTGGAATCTGCAGTTTTTTGTATGGAGTTTCCCACGCTTTTTCACATACTTCGTTCAGCTCATGTGAGGAGGGAAAGGAGACCTCAGGTTTCTTTCCTTTATACATGTGTACCCTCGTGTCAGGGACAGGGGGTTCCACAGTGATATGCAACACATCTTTTATTGCGATAATCATATATCGAATACCTTTAGCCACCTTTGGCTGTAATTTTGTATCATCGTAATCGACACTGGAGTCTGAATCCGTGTCGGTATCTGTGTCAACTATTTGGGATAGTGGGCGCTTCTGAGACCCCGAAGGTCCCGGCGACATAGGGACAGACATGGGTTGACTCCCTGACTGTGCCCCAGCTTCGGCTTTGTCTAGCCTTTTGTGCAATAAATTAACATTTGCACTTAAAACATTCCACATATCCATCCAATCCGGCGTCGGCACCGCCGGAGACCTAACATTCATAAACTCCCCCTCCTCCTTAGGTGAGCCCTCAGCCTCACACATGTCGACACACACGTACCGACACACCACAATAACACAGGGAAGCTCTTTTCCGAAGACAGGTTCCCCACCAGGCCCTTTGGAGAGACAGAGAGAGAGTATGTCAGCACACACCCCAGCGCTATATGACCCAGGAATAACACAGTAAATTAATGTTTACCCAGCAGCGCTGTTTTATGTATCTGCGCCAATTATGTGCCCCCCTCTACTTTAAAACCCTCACCGTGTGTCAAGCAGGGGAGAGTCCGGGGAGCTTCCTCTCAGCGTTGCTGTGGAGAAAAAATGGCGCTGGTGAGTGCTGAGATAGAAGCCCCGCCCCCTCAGCGGCGGGCTTCTGTCCCACTCAATTTTTTCAATACATGGCGGGGGCTCTTTTTATACATGTACAGTGCCCAGCTGTACATGTATATATACATCTGTGCCATAAGAGAGGTTTATATTGCTGTCTAGGGCGCCCCCCCCCCCCCCCCGCGCCCTGCACCCTTACAGTGACCGGAGTGTGTGAGGTGAAGGGGAGCAATGGCGCACAGCTGCAGTGCTGTGCGTTACCTCAGTGAAGATCCAAGTGTCTTCTGCCGCCTCAGATGGGTCTTTTCCTCACATACTCACCCGGCTTCTTTCTTCCGGCTCTGCGAGGAGGACGGCGGCGCGGCTCTGGGGCGGACGGCGAGGGTGAGACCTGCGTACCGATCCCTCTGGAGCTAATGGTGTCCAGTAGCCTAAGAAACAGAGCCCTGAACTCAGAGAAGTGGGTCTGTTTCTCTCTCCTCAGTCCCTCGATGCAGGGAGTCTGTTGCCAGCAGGCTCCCTGAAAATAGAAAACCTAACAAAAATGCTTTCTTACAGGAAACTCAGGAGAGCTCCTGAAATGCACCCAGTCTCCACTGGGCACAGTATCAAACCGAGGTCTGGAGGAGGGGCATAGAGGGAGGAGCCAGTGCACACCCAGAGTCAAAGTCTTTCTTAAAAGTGCCCATGTCTCCTGCGGAGCCCGTCTATCCCATGGTCCTTACGGAGTCCCAGCATCCTCTAGGACGTTAGAGAAAAGGGGTTTGTCAAAGAGTATTCCCAGGGATGCTACTGGACAAGTGAACCGACCAGAGCCAGGGAGTAAAGGTAAGTTTTTACTGTGTGTGACTGTGTAATAAAATATTACAGCAGTCGTGCATGTTCTGTCTTTATTTGTAGATTTCTCTTACAGGAGGACAACAGGTACCAGTGGGCCCTTATTGTCCGGGCATGATGGTACTCTTGTTCTCCAAGTACATGGATGCCGGGGCTGCCTTGCAGGGATCTGCCTTTAAGGGACTATTTTTCATACTCATTAACCAGGCACTCACCAACACAATGAGTGCGGGGAATAGCCCTGATCTTCAGGCCAGGCGTCTGCTTGTGGGTACCCCAACAAATGGTCCCTAGTTCTTGAGGAACTCCAGCCTGAACTGACTAGTAGGGGGTGCTTTGGGCCTGTGAAGGGTGTCCCCTGGCTGTGGCATTACCCCCACCCACCCCTTTACCGCTAGCAAGAGCCTGGGGCAAACCTGAAAATATTTCCCCCCCCCCATATTTCCTCATTCAAGATCACTTCAGTAGCCTTGTGATGGTGAAATATGGGAAACTTTTAAAGCAGTCCCCCCCCCCCCGTTTTTTCCTGAACCAGGACCGGCTCAGAAACATGGGGGGAGATCATTCACACTGCAACGCGTCAGCGATCGCACTCTGAATTACTTTGTGGAGTGCGCACATGCAGCGGCAGCACATGCGCACCCCGGGGGCCCTGTGAGTTGCTATCAGCATCTCAGGGCTGCGATCGCCTCTGCCTGATTGACAGGCAGAGGCGGTTGCGGGGCGGGAAGGGGCATGCCAACGGTGTTAGAATGCCGTTGCCAGGGCGCGGTCAGTACAACGGGGACATGTCCGGACCGTTGGGGGGGAGGCAGCGGCGGCAAAGTGACGTCACACGCAGCCACTGCAACCCGGGACAGGGCGAGTGGCCACCGTGCAATGCTTTTGTAGCTGTGCAGGGGGGGTCAGGGGGTAGGGCCAGACATGCGGGGCGGACTAGCCCTGTACTGGGCGTCCCCCCACATGTCTGTGAAACTTATCGCAGATGTGCTAAATTCATCACATCTACGATCAGATCTGAATTAGTCCCATGGTTCTTAGTGAATTTAAATGTTGTAGTCTTTTCTGTCAAAAGTGCTCACGAGTTTGGCCAATGGTGTACTGAATCGTTTTTCAGTTTACCCCCGTGTTTTGTAGTTCCATTCGTGATTTCATACCCGTTTGACTTTAGTAAATCTCTGACACACAGGGCGGCTGGCGTTAAGAAGCCATCAAAAGATGTCGATACCTTCGGCGTCGAAAACCCGGCGGCCGGGCGTTAGTACATATGAAAATGCGGTAAAACACCAGAAAACGGGGGTTTTACCGCGTTTTCCCTTTAGTACATCCTGCCATAAGTAAGAGTGCTGAATCTCGACTTACCCACAGGCTGTGATGGCATACCATATCTGTATTGTGCAAGGAACATATCCATTAAGGCGTAAGCCTTAATGATCGGAATTTCACTGCTTTCTGAGTTTGAGTGGAAGAGTTACAACAGGTCTCTGAAATGCCAGATCATGTGTAAGAAGCCTTAATGGGACATGTAATATCATAAGGTTTTTTGTCTATGGAATGGCGGCACTCATCAGACTCGGAGGCAATCCTTAATGCAGTGTCATTTAATAATTAAGGATTGCCTTCTTCGAGTCTGATGAGTGCCGCCATTACCTTGCAAATATTTAGTCATATCTTGTCACCTGGAGGGCACCACAGCTATTTGTACATTGGTCATAGGAGTGCCAGGACACTGTTTGGTGTGTATATATATATATATATATATATATATATATATACACATACACACACACACACACACATATACATACATACATACACATATACTTTTTGAGCTCTCCTTAATACTACAATAGCAGGGAAAGCTTACTTATATAATTGGTCTTCATTTTCTGCAAAATGGGACTGGCGTAAGCAATAGACTGCCAGTAAAGGAGTATTAATAATGAAACGCCATTTAGATCAATAAGCAGAGTATAGTATGAACAAAATTGCTGACGTAATTATTCAATGACCCACATGTATTATAGCTTTTACTTTGGAAGCAATCATTAATAAATATATACTGTAGTTAGTCATGTTAACAAACTTAACATTGTGTGCTATTCAACACTGTGTACCGTATTAACATCTACTTCTAGGCCCTACACACTTGGCGATATTACTGAAAGATATGAACAATCTCGTTTATTAATTAATGAGATATCGTTCAGAACTTTCAGTGTGGAGGCAGCAACGATGAGCGGCCCCGCGCTCGTTCATCGTTGGTGCCCAGTCGCTTGTGCATGAAGGCCAATATGGACGATCTCGTCCATATTTGCATGCACTGCTATGGAGCTGGGTGACGGGGGGTGTGAAGAAACTTCACTAACCCGTCACCTCTCCCCCGCCACTGGGTCGCCAGTCTGCTGTATCGGCGGTTGTGCAGCCCGGTGGCGGGGCGTGCAGTGTGTAGGGCCCAGTAAAAGTACATAGAGTTGAATGCTTAAATAATAAATCAAATAGAAACACATTATAAGAGACATCAGTAACAGTTTTTTGTAAGATTTTCACTAGAGTGTATCACACAGATAATTCAAAGAATGACCATTAGTATCTCAGAAAACAGAAATCTGGAGCAAGCGAGTGAGCAGCAGGCTCAGAAGGATGCCATAATTATATCTCCATACTTCAGTGTGACAAATAGAAAAGACGCAGTAACCAAGCATAACGCAGCTGATTTTGAACACTACATGCTTATAAAGTCAATTACAAGCATATGCGATATCTTAGGGCTTTAAACAAAAATCCTCTAGTGTGCTGGTCTTTTGGTTGCTATTTTTATATGGTCTGCTGCACAAAGAGCACTTTGGATCTGTGAATGTTTTATAGTATATTGTTAAAAAGTATGCTACGGAGACACATGTAAGATTTTAGGGACAAATGTTACATTATTAAGCCATATTTTAGAGGTTCCTACAATGCCAGAGACCCATAATGAGTACAAGCACTCACCGGAGGCTGTCCACTACCATGCCTGTTGCACCAGTACATGAAAATACTACTTAGTTACAATCATTCTAATGTCAGTCAATTTAAAATTACCAAGACATTACGTAGATTTACAGTGAGCCTGCACTAACTTCCATGTAACCATGCAACATATGTTTTATGTGTACCCAGGCTGGCAGAACAAAGTTAATACAAAATATACTGTATACAGAGTACAAACTCCTTGCATTGGAGAATTTACAGAAATTACTGTTATCATGGTTTATTTAAAGGAAAGCCAAGCTTGCAAATGTGTCACATTATAGTGTCACATTATAATGTAGCACTACCCAACGTTGCTATCATGGAGTCTGCGTGGATAGACTGTAGGCTCCAGGCAGACAACAGAAACAGGGGCTGGAAGCCCGAGGAGGATATAGAAGAGTAGGCTGCTTTGTTACTGTCACAGGGTAATTAGGGAATTAACCGAGTGTTTAACACAGCTAATGAGGTGTAATATGCTTCTGATTAATACGAATCTTCCATTTACCAACCTATTAAAACATTGCCAATTTACCGATTAGGGTGAAAGCAAGCACAAACTACAATTAAAGGGTCAGTGGAAATAAATATAATAAAATGCGGGCAAAATGTAAATCACAGACATGGCTGAGAGTTCAAACAAGTACAGATGTGTTGGTGAAATGGTTAAATAAAGAGATGCCTGGCATACTGCTACTTCACATTACCAGAGCAAAATATAGAGTTTATGCTTGTAAGAGCCGTCAGTTTGCATTAAATCACTGTGGCCAGCAGGCAGCATTTGTCCTGTTTTGCAGATTTTTGGACTTTTCTTAGCATTGTTCTAGGGACGGAAGTTCTTAGGCTCTCTCAAAGATTGGGCATGATGATAAATCCCAGTATCACTGTTTCCCTGCATTAGGCACACTTGCTGAGCAAACAGCAGCATCAACTTTGCCCAAGCACATAATGAACAATGCTGTCTACTTATGTAAATGGTTTTGCTTGAAGTAAAGCCACTATATAACAGGGATAATGAATTCTGGAATACTAGTGTCAAAGTCGAAAAATATTGCAGTACACACATCACGTACAAACTACACACAGATGACCTCCCTGCGTGCACTTGTTCTGTCGTGCGTGCGCATATCCGCAATTTGCGTATGGTCGCTCCCGCGGTCCTGCACGTGGTATGAGTATTTACGGTAGAGTTTGTGAACGCACGGAAGGCTATCAAAACACATTACATATTTAATCCAAATAGTGCACAATGTACACATAGTATCCCTGCACCACATCAGAAAGTAACAACAGTTTAAATGGTAACAGAACAAAGGGATTCACCTTTACAGAATAGGAGGGGACAGAACAAGGTCATCAGGTGGTGTTTGGTATCCAGCTGAAGGGTATTTTAAGGGTAACATTCCGGTGTTGGTTTGAGAAAGATTGCATGTTCCTGCGGATAGTTATGTGCAGAAGCAGAATATAGATATAAACTGTATTTACTGTACATTATGTATGCAGCGGGAATCCAGAGGAGACCACCGACCAGAGCAGTTGGGAAAGACATCGCCTACCTATTCAAACCGACCTATGACCTCTCCTGTGCTGTAAATGTGCATTCCTGTGTCCAATGGACAAAGAGATTACAGTATCTATTGTATTGCTTTTTGGAAGAATTGTATAAAGAGAGCTGCTGCAGGCCTGGTCTTACACAAGACTCACAAAGTTATCTATCAGATGACCGAGGACCGGCCGGGTTGCGCAAGCTTGTCCACTCACGTATGTACCATTGAATGTAGCCATTTACTCATTTATATTGTATTGTATTATTTGCATTGTAGCCCCCTTTCAGCAATAATCCACTGTGGTATCGGAACCCAGCGGTAAAATCACAATTGGTGTTGTGTCTTCATTGCCCTGCTAAGGTTTAAAGCGTATTTTCATTGCATTGCATAACTGTTCAGGGTTTGTGGTGTATCTCTGGGTGTGTACGCGCTGTGAGTACTTTGTACCGTCAGCGCGGCGTTTGTACGCGAAGTCCGTACGCAGTACGGGACTTTGTACGCTAATAGCGTACAAAGTGCGCAGAGTGTGTGTTAAGTACAGCGGCCGCATCGGCTCCATGGTAAAGTGTATTTAAGGTGTGTTTAAGGTATAGCTTTCTTTCCTAAGGATATTTAAACATTAACAATTGGGGGCTCCTCAGGTTTTCCACATTCTTACTACCTAACAGGTCACAGCAGACTTTATCTATCAGCAAAGGGTGGACAGGACAGTATCCTACGTAACCCTTTCGTGGTCGTTGGAGACACTGAAAACCCTACTTGTATGCTGATTAGATGGCGTCTGCTCTGTATGGTTTGTAGAGGTGCTGGTAGAACCGTAGTACAACAGGAAAAAAGCTATTTCAATTCTGTGAAATTTTTTTGGCGCCAAAAGCGTACACAAAAGGGCACCCATACTTTGCATACTCTCTCACATTGTTGCCATAACATTCAGATTGCTAGATTAATTTAGACCTGTGTGAAACAAGAGATATTTGTTGCTATATAGTTAAAACTAAAATTAATGTTTAAGGAAGTAAGTGTAAAGCACAAACAAACAGTCTGGCCTAGTTGTAAAGGTTTATACAGAGAGAAACTGTGTTGTGTTAAGTGAGCGAATATAGTTAGTATTGCTCACATTTATAGACATTGTGTGATTTGTTTTATTGCGTACGCACATTGGTACACGTGGTACGGAACGTGAGGACAGCGTACAAAATAAAACGTGCACGTGGTGCAAGGCCGCACACGTGGCATAGAGGTACGCACGGTTGCGTAATTACGCAAGCTTGCGTAGGGTTGTGTGCGCATAATAAAACCACACGATAGTTAGTTTAGTTTAAAGGTGGGACAGTAGCTGCGCTACAATAGCACCAAACTACCCGGTATCTAAAGAAATTTAGTATAAAAATTTTTTTTAGTAATAATCATTTTTTAATTGCCTCTGGGGTAAAGCTGACTATCTGACTGAATTGACATTTTCTGTACAGAAAAAAAACAAAGTTTATTCGAGTGAGTGAGTGAGCGAACGCAGGAGTGAGTGGATTTGAACTCCGGAAGTCGGGTCCCGTGGTACATCAAGTAAGAGGAGGTTTGGTGGCGTGAGGTGGCTGACTCACGTTAATATATATTGAAATACGCAAATCGTGAGGTGATTTGTAGGGGAGCGTGATAGTGCATTGTATTGCGAAGTATTGAAGTAAAAAGGGTTTTGTTACGCTCCGGGCTGAGGGTCACAGTTTGTACATTGACCCGTGGTTGTACGGCAGATAGGTAACAAGTACCTATACGCTGTGCGATTGGACCGCGCATTTGTGGGTGCGAGATATATAGCGCAACTGGATACCCCTTTACGAGCTTTTGCGTAAAATCGCGGTACCATTAGCGCTGTATAGGGCATACGCAAGTATGATTTGTGTATAAGGTTATAGCGAGTTTTCGCTGGTCTCTCTCAGGAAAATCTCCAGCGGCAGATATTTACTGGAATAGGTAAGTCACTCCTAAACATTTCCAGTAAGTAGAAACCAGATAGGGCCTCACTGGGTATGCAGTGTTCATTATTGGAGCGAGTTGTGGTATTCAGCGGAGAAGGAGCGAGTGAAAGCGCTAGGTGTCTTTCACCGTCTATTGTATTGTGCATTTGGGGATTGCGTTTATTAGCAAAAAGTCCGCGATGGGATCCAATTGCACAAGCAGTGGGCATTTTGTAGCTAGAGTTCAGGCTGAAGAGGTGCGACCAAACGCGTCGGCAAGGTTTATTATGTGTGAAAAATATGGATCACACACGGAGGCTTTTTGCAATGAATGGGTATGTATGACTGATAAAGATAGAGTACCATTCCCTCGGGTGGGCAGCTTTGAACCAGAGGTATTGCAGAACTTAAGGATAAGGATATGTCTGATAAAATCCAAGAAACAAAGGATTAGACATACAGATTGTTTAAATTTATGGCAACAGGAGGGAGATGTGCAAAGGGAAATAGCTCGTGCAGCAGGTTCCAAACCTAGCGGGAAAACAATGGCGACTGCACCACCACCATATATTGTGGGGGAGAAAGTGGCTACAGACAATGGTACATTGGTACAGGATAGGAGAGTAATTGATAAATGTACTAACGCTAACCCTTACCAGTTGTATCCGATTTTGAATTTTCCCCAGGACTGCGAGCAGGAAGATGAGCCCAGCACGATATCGCCACTCTATCTAGCAGCCACCATACAAGACACTCAGGTGGGCACGGCCCAACCAAAAAGAGCAGTAGTCAGGCCCCCTAGCGGAGGGATAAGTGAGGTCGTGTCCACAGGTAAGTACGGTACCGTACATTATGCAGAAACAATAGCACCTCACATTGTAGAAGCAAATCAGAATAATGTAATTGAATTAAATCCTGTCTGGGTGATTGCAGTCCCCAATGGGAAGACTGACGCTCAGGGAGTCACTCTCATCAGGAACATTGCCATGCATTGTCCTTGGTCCCGGGCAGAGTTAAGGTCAATTATGTCAGAATTTCCCGATCCCAGAAAAGATCTAGTCGCATGCCAGAGGTTCATTAAAGAGTTAGGTAATGCCAACGAACCCACGAACAAAGATTGGCGAATAGTGCTACGGGTATGTTTACCCTCAAATATTGACCACGCAAAATTCATAACCGATTGTAAGTTAGACGCAGAAGTACCCCTCACTGATGAATACAATCAGGAGAATGTACGGCAAATCAATCTGCAATTAGGAGTATATTTCCCTACTGTTGTCAAATGGAACAAAATCTTTTTCATAAGACAAAAAGAAGGGGAAACGGCATCCGAATATTTCCATCAAGCACTGCAGGAAATGTCTAGATACACTGGGATCGAGGACATAAAAGATAATGTGCACCATAGGGAGGTAGCTGTTACTGTATTAATGGACGGGTTAAAAGAGGCATTAAGAACAAGAGTACAGACCTCTCTACCAAACTGGAGAGGTATCTCGGTGGCTGCATTGAGAGAGTCTGCTGTTGAGCATGATAGGAACATCATTAAGCACAGGGAGTTACAGGGGGAAAGGCTGATGACAGTGAGTATAGACGCACTTACAAAAAGGCCATATACGCCAAAACCCCAGACCCCTGATGGTAAGTCATGTGTAGTAACATGCTATACTTGTCACAAGGTAGGACATTTTGCAAGGGACTGTAGGAATAAAAATACACATAATGTATACCGACCCCCTAGACCAGGATATGAACCACACTACAATGCACATAATTGGGATCAGGGACCACCTAGGAGAAATTATGAGCCACAAACAGGGGAAACAAGGAGGTACCCACCAAGGAGAGACTGGCAGGCCTCCGAAAACTCACAGCTACCCCCCTCACATATTGTAGCTGCCAATGCGGGAGGGTCTCACCACACAATAGGGGTTGGGCCACACCTGTAGTCTGCAGCCAGTGAAGTTGATTGCTAGCCTTGGTAGTGAACCTGAGGTCACGGTTGATGTAGCTGGTGTACCATTACCTTTTCTAGTAGATACAGGGGCGGCCAGGTCAGTGTTAAATTCGACAGTAGGTATAAAAACCACGGGTAAAACAATTTCGGCAATGGGAGTAACAGGAACGGTGCAACACTACCCTTTGAGTAGACCGGCAGAGATTACGATAGGGCCCCTGCAGACCAAACACTCTTTTCTGCTGGCTGCATCAGCTCCGACTAATCTGCTCGGCAGAGATTTATTGTGTAAAATGTGGTGTGTCATATATTGTACTCCTGAAGGTGTCTTCTTGGATATACCCGAGAATCACGTAAAAGAAGTGCAAGATATATTAGACACCCCTCAAAGGCTAATGTCGCACACTGCTGTTATAGACAAGTGTCCATCAAAGGTAGAGGAAATTATCTCACAAATACCGGGTTCCCTTTGGACCAAAGATGGACAAGACACTGGATTGATGGCAAATGTAGCTCCAGTAGTAGTGCAAGTAAAAGATGGTAGGATAGCTCCAAAAATCCCTCAGTATCCTCAGAAGCCAGAGGTAGAATTAGGAGTGTACCCCATCATAGAGCGGTTGCTACAACAGGGCATCCTAGTCAGGACGTCCAGCACTGCCAATAGTCCCCATCTTCCCTGTGAAAAAGAGTGGGGGGAGGGGTTACAGGCTAGTGCAGGATCCAAGGGGGATAAACAAGATAGTTGAGAGCCAATTCCCTGTAGTGCCCAATCCAGCTGTCATCCTCATGCAAATTCCCCCTACTGCGAAATTTTTCACTGTTATTGACCTCTGTTCTGTTTTCTTTTCTGTCCCTCTGCACCCTGACAGCCCATACCTCTTTGCATTTACATACAGAGGAGTACAGTACACCTGGACTCGGCTCCCCCAAGGCTTCATTGACAGTCCGAGTATTTTCTCCCAGGCCTTGCATGACTGTTTACAATCCTTTCAACATGAGAGTGGATCAGTGCTAATACAGTATGTCGATGACTTATTGTTGTGTTCTGACTCACTCGAAACGTCCTTGAAAGACACGAAACAGCTTCTGTTTCATCTTTCCCAAACGGGACACAAGGTTTCAAAGGATAATTTGCAGTTATGCCAGACCAGGGTAATATATTTGGGACATTGCTTTACTCAAGGACTTAGACACCTCACCGCTGATAGAATACAGGCGATTTGCGACATGACTCTACCACAAACGCAGCAACAGATCCGCACTTTCCTTGGAATGTGTGGGTACTGTCGAAACTGGATTCCAGGGTTCTCTATACTGGCTTTACCTTTGCAAGAAATGGTCTCTTCAAACAAACCAGAACGGGTCTCGCACACAGATGAGTCCGAACTGGCATTTGAGAGACTCAAACAGTGCCCATCACAGGCACCTGCATTAGGTATGCCAGATTATGGGAAGCCCTTTGAATTATACGGTACAGAAAGTGCAGGGTGCGCGGCAGGAGTTTTAACACAGAGACATGGTGATGCCAGCATGCCGGTAGCATACTACAGTGCACAGTTGGACACCGTAGCAAGGTCTCTCCCCACATGCTTGCGAAGTGTTGCAGCGATAGCTTTGCTGGTAAATAAAAGCGAGGACGTAGTGTTAGGACACAACCTGACCATCCATACACCTCATGCAGTATCAGCCTTACTGAACTCCGCCCAAACCAGACATGTCTCATCTGCTCGGTTTACAAAGTGGGAATTATCACTGATGGCCCCTGTAAACATCACCATTAAGAGATGCAGCGCACTAAAAACTGCAACCTACTTGCCAAGTGTGCCTGGACAGGCACAAAGGGTGGAGGATGAGAATGATGGTGAAGGAGGATTTGGTGCAGACACTGATACGCATGATTGTATGGAATACCTGAATCAGACTTTCACAGCGAGACCTGACATCAGTGACAACCCACTGGAAGGGGTAGACTTTACCTTTTACACTGACGGTAGTTGCCACAGACAGAAGGACTCGGGAGACCTGTGCACTGGATACGCAGTTGTAGACGACAGAGGTATCATAGAAGCTGAACCCCTGGGCCCACCGCACTCAGCACAAGTTGCTGAGTTGGTCGCCCTAACCAGAGCGTGTGAGGGTAAGTCAGCCAAGGGTAAGTCAGCTAATATATACACAGATTCTAGGTATGCCTTTGGAGTGGTGCATGATTTCGGGGCCCTATGGCGCCTCAGAAATTTCATGACGGCAGCTGGCACACCTGTAGCGCATGCGTCCCACATAAAAAGACTTCTAACAGCGATACAGGTACCAGACAGAGTGGCTGTTATCAAGTGCAAAGCACATACTTACAACCAAGACCCAATTTCACTTGGTAACAGCCGGGCAGACGAAGCTGCTAAATCAGCAGCCAGAACCTCCATACAAACGAACATCACATCACTGATGAAATTTAACACGATCAATACACAACAATTGAAATGCTAGATTTGTGTTCTCTACAGGAAAAGGCAGTCTGGAGGTCAAAGGGATATGGCCAGGAATCCTCAGGACTGTGGACAGGTGGACAAGGTAAGCCAGTGGCCCCCAGAGCATATCTTCCAAGCTTAGCTGAGGCGGCACACGGTCTGACTCATCTGGGTAAAGAGGGTATGTGTAAGCTGGTGAGAGGCTACTGGTGTGCGCCAGGATTCTCTTCTCATGCAGGTAAGAGAGCAATGACATGTTTTACTTGCTTGAGGAAGAATATTGGAAAGTCAATACCAACAGAGCCATCCCATATCCCTCTGACAGACGGCCCTTTTCAGGTAATACAAATCGATTTCATACAGTTACCACCCTGTAGGAATTTAAAATGTGTTAGTTTGTATTGACGTATTTTCAATCTGGGTAGAAGCGTTCCCTGCTGCAACAAATACTGCTACGTTCACTGCAAAGAAAATTGTGCAGGAATTTGTGTGTAGATATGGTATCCCTAGAATAATTGAAAGTGATAAGGGTACCTATTTTACAGGTGAAGTCTTTCAGGTCATGTGCAAACTGATGGGAATTAATAGCAAGCTGCATACTCCATACCGTCCACAGGCGAGTGCAAAGGTGGAGAGAGTGAATAGCACTATTAAGAACAAGCTGAGCAAATTAATGGTTGAAACTGGATTGTTGTGGCCAGAAGCTTTGCCACTAGTGTTGTACAGCATCAGAAACACTCCCAGGTCTCCCCTTAACCTTTGAAAATCTTTTTGGTCGACAACCTCATGTAATGATAGACCCCCAGGATGATTTGAAATGTAATAATGAAGTGACTGTGAAATATTTGGTTGGGATGAGCCAGCAGCTGAGAAATCAACAGAGAAATTTAAAGCTGGTGATTCCTGACCAAGCGAACAGTAATTGTCATAACATTAAACCTGGGGATTATGTGATGATTCGAAATTTCTTACGCTCAGGTTGCCTCATAGACAGGTGGGAAGGACCGTATCAAGTCTTGTTAACCAGCACAACAGCATTGAAGGTCGCCGAAAGAGAGACTTGGGTCCACTCGTCCCACTGCAAAAAGGTCGCTGACCCGGAGAGAACTCGTGACAAAGAGAAGAGTGTAGAGAACCTCGTATAACTGGAGTGTCTGTTCCGGGAAAGTGAGAGATAGGACTGTTGAAGGGCATCTGAGCACAGAGAGTAACAAGAGCTAGAACGGTTGTCTTACCACTTTCTTTTTTTCATCTCCCCCCTACATTTTTTCCTCTCTTTTCTCCTCCTTATTTTTCCTCCTTTCCCCTAACAAAAGGGATCGATCACAAGAGACTGCGTTTCGGGTTCTATTAGTAATTATGGTTTTGATAAGGACAGTTTGTTTTTGTGAGGGTCCCAGAGAGGTCGAACAGGGATCTGGTATGGGTTCTGATGGCAAGTACGAATTTGTAGGATCTCAGGATCAGCACATCACTTCAGTAAAGGCTGGCATCAGTAAGCGCTCTGGTAGTCAGGGAGCTCGGAGGTACTGTGAGGGGTTATTGTCTGATGAATATTGTATTTGTAGGAATTGTGAGAATATAGTTGAGGATAGGTGCATCCAGAGATCTCAGTCCAACCTTAATATCGACATGGACCGTCATCCGTTGAGTGATTACCACTCACTAGTGGGTAAGGTCTTAAACCAGACAGAATGTTGGGTGTGCTCACAGGTACCTCAAGGTCAGAGCAAGTCAGGATTAGTACCATACCCTTTAGCAATAGATGAGGTACTCGAATTACGGGGTGGGAGACCGGTGGACAAGAAATTCAATATTTCTAGGCCCCCTAGTTTGAAGCTCCACCAGTATCATGTAGACAGATCCTTATTATGTTTTAATATTTCAAAGAAGAGAGAGGGGTCGCACAGACATTTATTTTGATAAATTATATTCATGTATTATTTTATGTCCTTTCCCTTTATTCAATAAAGCATATGTATGCCTTTTATTGGGAGGTGCTCCAGGGATATCATAACCGTAAGAAATCAAAAAAGAAAGAAAAAATTCCCTATATTGGGCACACTCGGACTGTCTTATTCTCATAAAGTCAAATATCTGTCATGATAGATGACCACTAATCTAAAATATAGCTTTTATTAATTTGTTTAAAACATAAGCGAAATATGGTGCATGTGAATAAATTGTGAAAACATAATAAAGTGAATTAAAAAGCTTAGTCACTGTAATTGTTGTGTTTCTTCACTGTCTCCAGTATTTGAACACTGTTGCAATATCTGTAGCAATGCTAGTTGCCTTGTGTCTGATATTGTTACTTTTGTATCTAGGAGTAAAATACTCCTGTTCCAATTTCAATATCCTACCACTATTATGGTTTTTGCAGTGTGCGCATCACTGACTGGTTATATTTGAGTGGGGGATCGTACTTTGAGTGCCTCCTGTTATTAGGAATTTGCTGCCCCTAGGAGAATTCCCAGTGTTGCTGCTCCCTATATATGAAGCCTGAATTTATAATCTATTCAGGATGTTTTGTTCTATATGTCATTAACCTTATTAGTGATTTATGTTTCACCACCAAATATATATATACACACGTAAACGTATGGGGAAGTTTATATCACCTCTCTCACATGCAGTTTTTCATGTACTGCTGAACTAAGAGCACTTGTTTTTTTATATATATAATAACTTTTATTGCTAGAATTGCAACGCTCTTTTTCTGTGTGGTTGTGATCCACGCTTGTTGCTTTACCTGTCAGCACACATGTATGATGTGTATTAAGGTTCTATGACACTTTCATATATGTTTTTTCCTTAGAGTTCTCATTTACTGCACAAAATGGGAGATTCATTCATAAACACTGTGTGTGTTACTCTCTCTCTTACATACAGTGTAACATCCCGTTGTAATATATCCCCTCAATAGCGCACTGATCACTATTCCCTCACTGGGATATATATGTGTGTGTGTACCCAGTTGTCGGGGCCCCACATTTGTTAGCTGCAGAGTGTGGCTCTGTTGTCCCGCAGCGTTCTATTCAGTAACGCCGCGCGTGTCAGCTGTGAGCCGCTAGCCGCGGCTCTCCTGTGTGGAAACACCCGGCTGACTCAGTGCGGTGGGAGGGGTGTTTGTAGTGCAGTAAGCACACGGTTTGTCCTACGCCAGGAACAGCACCTATCCCAATAGACGGGCACAATTTTATAACAGACTGGCAACAATAAATATATACACAGTGACTATGCTAAATGATGGAAAGGACACATGATGGTTGTCGGGACCATCATGTGTCCTTTCCATCATTTAGCATAGTCACTGTGTATATATTTATTGTTGCCAGTCTGTTATAAAATTGTGCCCGTCTATTGGGATAGGTGCTGTTCCTGGCGTAGGACAAACCGTGTGCTTACTGCACTACAAACACCCCTCCCACCGCACTGAGTCAGCCGGGTGTTTCCACACAGGAGAGCCGCGGCTAGCGGCTCACAGCTGACACGCGCGGCGTTACTGAATAGAACGCTGCGGGACAACAGAGCCACACTCTGCAGCTAACAAATGTGGGGCCCCGACAACTGGGTACACACACACATATATATCCCAGTGAGGGAATAGTGATCAGTGCGCTATTGAGGGGATATATTACAACGGGATGTTACACTGTATGTAAGAGAGAGAGTAACACACACAGTGTTTATGAATGAATCTCCCATTTTGTGCAGTAAATGAGAACTCTAAGGAAAAAACATATATGAAAGTGTCATAGAACCTTAATACACATCATACATGTGTGCTGACAGGTAAAGCAACAAGCGTGGATCACAACCACACAGAAAAAGAGCGTTGCAATTCTAGCAATAAAAGTTATTATATATATAAAAAAACAAGTGCTCTTAGTTCAGCAGTACATGAAAAACTGCATGTGAGAGAGGTGATATAAACTTCCCCATACGTTTACGTGTGTATATATATATTTGGTGGTGAAACATAAATCACTAATAAGGTTAATGACATATAGAACAAAACATCCTGAATAGATTATAAATTCAGGCTTCATATATAGGGAGCAGCAACACTGGGAATTCTCCTAGGGGCAGCAAATTCCTAATAACAGGAGGCACTCAAAGTACGATCCCCCACTCAAATATAACCAGTCAGTGATGCGCACACTGCAAAAACCATAATAGTGGTAGGATATTGAAATTGGAACAGGAGTATTTTACTCCTAGATACAAAAGTAACAATATCAGACACAAGGCAACTAGCATTGCTACAGATATTGCAACAGTGTTCAAATACTGGAGACAGTGAAGAAACACAACAATTACAGTGACTAAGCTTTTTAATTCACTTTATTATGTTTTCACAATTTATTCACATGCACCATATTTCGCTTATGTTTTAAACAAATTAATAAAAGCTATATTTTAGATTAGTGGTCATCTATCATGACAGATATTTGACTTTATGAGAATAAGACAGTCCGAGTGTGCCCAATATAGGGAATTCTTTCTTTCTTTCTTTTTTGATTTCTTATGTTTTAATATTTCCAATTACCGAAAACCGGGAAATTGGGAAGTGACGTGGAATAACCAGACAATTATCTTTTCACACAGTGCTGATAGGATACCCATAGACTCTGAACTTGTACGCCAAATAGCCAACAGTGGGAGGTATTTCCGGTATAGGTATACTCGTGGAAGCAAGACCATGTGGGTTGGAAAAGTATCGCCAGGGTACTGTGCTCATATCATCCAGCCCGATACTTGTACTGAGCAGATGGGAGAACTAGGGATAGGTTTCTTTACTTGGAAAGTTTGTAATATGGTGATGTCATATTTTGTCCCCTATGTTCTCCCAGATGATGCCTATTTCATATGTGGAAGGAAAGCGTACAAGTGGCTTGCCCCGAGCTCAGAGGGATTGTGTTATATTGGGAGAGTACTGCCAGAGGTCATGACCATAACCCATGATAAGATGAAAGACGTTAACCGCAGTGCTCAGGCTCCTTATACTCATACTCACTATGAACACATCATCAAGACGCACCTCATAGATAGAACAGAGCACGCAGCCTCTGATTTGATCCACGAATCCACCGGGATTCAATTCATTTTCGCATTAGACATCACCCGTACTGCCAGAGGAATTATAAATTATAGGTATATCCATGCGCTAGCGAACTTGATAGATAATATCACTGAGATGTATGATGACACCTTCAGGTATACGGGAAGGGAGTTACAAGCTCACAAGAAGGAACTGATTCAGCACAGGATGGTCCTAAAATATATCACAGCCGTGACAGGTGGGTACTGTGTTAATCTGGCAACTCAATATGGGGTGAAGTGCTGTACGTATATTACGAACAGTACTGACGACCCAACGGAGATTATCGATCAAAAGATGGACGATATCTTGCAGTTGAAGTGGGAGTTCAAGAGGAAACACAACCTTACCTTGGCGACTGTGAGTAATGAACTGACCGGCTGGGTCTCATGGTTGAACCCACGAAATTGGTTCTCAGGTTTAGGAGAGTGGGCTCAAAATGTTATTATGAGTATAGGGAAGTTTCTCCTTTGTATCCTGGGAGTTGTCATAATTATTGGTTTGATATTTAGGTGTGTTCGAATTCTGACGCGGCGCAAGCACGGCACAAAGTTGATGAGTCTAAGGAGCAAGGGCGCTGTTATAGCAGCAGATGACCCATCCATAGAGACAGTGTTATGATAAGGATTGCAAAAGAATTTCATGGCCTGTTTCTTTAACCCGTTTTTCTTTTGTTTCCCCCTCTGCCCAGATACATCCAACCGGAAAAGACATCAGCCCTACCCAAAATGTTTATGTGAATGTATTTTAGATATGTGTCTTATCTTCATCTCTGCAACCTCCAGTTAATGGCACACATAGTCAACAGGTGATATCCTCATACTAGCACTCACATATGTTCCCCCTCCATGTATCATCAAATAAATGTGCACCCCATTTGTTGGAACAAGAAGCCGAAAAGAGCTCGGTAGTGTTTGTTGGCCCATTAACAGACCCTTAGTACGGGATGAGAAGGATTTAATGTATACTTCGCAATACCTCTAAGCTTATTTAGAACATATACGGCACGATGATACATGCCCCTCAGACATGGATTCATACATACATGCTTTTTACTATCCCACTAGGTCATACATTTCCCACCTACAACTCTCTCCGATCATCAAAGCTTCTGTAGATATTGTATAGATATTTTTCTGTTTAGTGATTATAGTGGCAGTTATTGATGACTGCCAAAGGGTGGACTGTCAAAGTCGAAAAATATTGCAGTACACACATCACGTACAAACTACACACAGATGGACTCCCTGCGTGCACTTGTTCTGTCGTGCGTGCGCATATCCGCAATTTGCGTATGGTCGCTCCCGCGGTCCTGCGCATTAGCGTGTGGTATGAGTATTTACGGTAGAGTTTGTGAACGCACGGAAGGCTATCAAAACACATTACATATTTAATCCATATAGTGCACAATGTACACATAGTATCCCTGCACCACATCAGAAAGTAACAACAGTTTAAATGGTAACAGAACAAAGGGATTCACCTTTACAGAATAGGAGGGGACAGAACAAGGTCATCAGGTGGTGTTTGGTATCCAGCTGAAGGGTATTTTAAGGGTAACATTCCGGTGTTGGTTTGAGAAAGATCGCATGTTCCTGCGGATAGTTATGTGCAGAAGCAGAATATAGATATAAACTGTATTTACTGTACATTATGTATGCAGCGGGAATCCAGAAGAGACCACCGACCAGAGCAGTTGGGAAAGACATCGCCTACCTATTCAAACCGATCTATGACCTCTCCTGTACTGTAAATGTGCATTCCTGTGTCCAATGGACAAAGAGATTACAGTATCTATTGTATTGCTTTTTGGAAGAATTGTATAAAGAGAGCTGCTGCAGGCCTGGTCTGACACAAGACTCACAAAGTTATCTATCAGATGACCGAGGACCGGCCGGGTTGCGCAAGCTTGTCCACTCACGTATGTACCATTGAATGTAGCCATTTACTCTGTTATATTGTATTGTATTATTTGTATTGTAACCCCCTTTCAGCAATAATCCACTGTGGTGTCGGAACCCAGCGGTAAAATCACAATTGGTGTTGTGTCTTCATTGCCCTGCTAAGGTTTAAAGCGAATTTTCATTGCATTGCATAACTGTTCAGGGTTTGTGGTGTATCTCTGTGTGTGTACGCGCTGCGAGTACTTTGTACCGTCAGCGCGGCGTTTGTACGCGAAGTCCACTTGTTCTGTCGTAAGTGCGCATATCCGCAATTTGCGTATGGTCGCTCCCGCGGTCCTGCGCATTAGCGTGTGGTATGAGTATTTACGGTAGAGTTTGTGAACGCACGGAAGGCTATCAAAACACATTACATATTTAATCCAAATAGTGCACAATGTACACATAGTATCCCTGCACCACATCAGAAAGTAACAGCAGTTTAAATGGTAACACAGGAGGACCACTGCCTTGATCTTGTGTTCACCAGGCTCTGCTCAGTTTCCAAATTCATTAACACTCCTTTCCCTCTCTCTGATCACAACCTGATCACCTTCACAATCTCTTCTATTACTTTAAATTCTAGGACACTAAAACCAAGCAAGCCTCCTCTAACACGCAGAAATACTAACAATATAAATTTTCAACAACTTTCCACTTCTCTGCAACAACTTCTCTCACCAATCTCTACATTCACCACACTTGACGCTGCTGTATCCCACCTGCACCAGACCCTAGAGAGTGCCCTTGATGAAGTTGCTCCAGCTACCCATCACACTCCACGTAGGCTTAGATGCCAACCATGGCACTCTAAATCAACAAGACACCTACAAAAACTGTCATGTAAAGTAAAACGTCAGTGGCGGAAATCTCAGAATCCAAGTGACTTTCTCACATATAAGACTACCTACCACTCCTATCGTCAGGCCCTGGACACTGCCAAACAAACATATTTCCAATCTCTCATCTCTTATCATGCCACCAACCCCAAGCGACTTTTTAATACATTTAAATCACTTCTTTACCCTCCCTCACCTCCCCCACTAGCTACTATCAGTGCACAAGAACTTGCTTCCTACTTCAAGGATAAGATTGATAAAATCCGAGATGAAATGGTATGCTCAGCCAGTGACCTGCTCAATTCCCTATCTGAACCCTCTGGCACTTTCTCTTCATTTGATCCCACAAGTGAAGATGAAGTATCAACACTCTTTTCATCCTCCTACTCCACTACCTCTCCTCTTGATCCTATACCCTCACAGGTCAGTAAAAGTTTGTCTCCTGTGCTTATCCCAACCTTAACTAAAATCTGTAATCTCTCTCTCTCTACTGGCATCTTTCCATCTCTGTTTAAACATGCAGTGATTACTCCCATTCTAAAAAAACACAACTCTGACCCAAACACACTCTCTAACTACCGTCCCATTTCTCAGCTACCCAGTCCCTCCAAGCTACTTGAGAGACTTGCCCACACTCGCCTTACACACTTTAACTCCCACAACTTATTGGACCCACTTCAGTCAGGCTTTCGTGCCCAACACTCCACAGAGACGGCACTGACCAAAGTAGTGAATGATCTAGTCACTGCTAGATCAAAAGGCCATTACACACTGCTTATTCTTCTAGATCTCTCTGCTGCTTTTGACACTGTTGACCACTCTCTTCTCATACAAACACTACAGTCCCTAGGTCTTCAGGACACAGCCCTTACTTGGTTCTCATCCTACCTATCTAATCGATCTTTCAGTGTCCAGTTCTCTGATTCTACTTCTTCTTCTCTACCTCTATCAGTTGGAGTACCGCAAGGCTCAGTCTTGGGTCCTCTGCTTTTCTCAATCTATACCTCCTCTCTTGGTAAACTAATCAGCTCCTTCGGATTTCAGTATCATTAGTACGCTGATGATACTCAAATCTACCTATCCTCCCCAGATTTATCACCATCTGTATTGGCTCGTGTCACTGGATGCCTGTCTGCCATTTCATCTTGGATGTCATCTCGCCACCTCAAACTCAACATTTCCAAAACGGAATTAATTATTTTCCCACCAGCTAAGAGTTGTTACCAACCTGATATCGCCATAACTGTTGACAATGCAACTATCCACCCTACCCCACAAGCTCGCTGCCTAGGTGTCATCCTTGACTCTGAACTGTCCTTTGTTCCACACATTCAATCTGTCTCTAAATCATGTTACATGCACCTTAAAAACATATCCAAAATACGCCCTTATCTTACACAAGACACTGCAAAAACTCTAATCCATGCACTCATCATCTCCCGCATTGATAATTGTAATAGTCTCCTTACTGGTCTTCCCAAACATAGGCTCTCACCACTTCAATCCATTTTAAATGCAGCTGCGAGGCTATTCTTCCTCGCCAGACATTTTTCATCTGCTGATCCGCTCTGTCAGTCCCTCCATTGGTTACCGGTTTTCTACCGTGTCAAATATAAAATAAATTTACTTACATACAAGGCTATTAACCAAACTGCACCATCATACATCTCCTCACTAATCTCAAAATATCTCCCTACCAGACCCCTCCGCTCTGCACAAGATCTGCGTCTCTCATCCACATGCATTACCTGTTCCTACTTAAAATTACAGGACTTTACCCGGGCTTCACCCTCTCTGTGGAATGCCCTCCCACGCACAATAAGACTCTCCTCTAGTCTTCAAACCTTTAAACGTTCCCTGAAAACTCATCTCTTCAGAGAAGCCTACCAAATTCCTGACCCACACACATAACCTTCAATGCTTCCCTATCCAGTTACATCCCCTCTGTACAGTCCACATAACCTCACATTTTGTCTTCCAACATTGCTGGGTGATCATATCATACAACCCCCTAAGAACCTAGCAATCTGGGGAACCATTATGTAACAGGTAGCATCTATTCTTGTGTATCAATGCCTATTTCCCTATAGATTGTAAGCTTGCGAGCAGAGCCTTCCTACCTCTATGTCTGTCTGTCTTTGCCCAGTTTTGTTCTATAACTGTTCTAATTGTAAAGCGCAACGGAATATGCTGCGCTATATAAGAAACTGCTAATAAATAAATAAATGACAGAACAGAGGGATTCACCTTTACAGAATAGAAGGGAACAGAACAAGGTCATCAGGTGGTGTTTGGTATCCAGCTGAAGGGTATTTTAAGGGTAACATTCCGGTGTTGGTTTGAGAAAGATTGCATGTTCCTGCGGATAGTTATGTGCAGGAGCAGAATATAGATATAAACTGTACATTATGTATGCAGCGGGAATCCAGAGGAGACCACCCACAAGAGCAGTTGGGAAAGACATAGCCTACCTATTCAAACCGACCTATGACCTCTCCTGTACTGTAAATGTGCATTCCTGTGTCCAATGGACAAAGAGATTACAGTATCTACTGTATTGCTTTTTGGAAGAATTGTATAAAGAGAGCTGCTGCAGGCCTGGTCTGACACAAGACTCACAAAGTTATCTATCAGATGACCGAGGACCGGCCGGGTTGCGCAAGCTTGTCCACTCACGTATGTACCATTGAATGTAGCCATTTACTCATTTATATTGTATTGTATTATTTGTATTGTAACCCCCTTTCAGCAATAATCCACTGTGGTGTTGGAATCCAGCGGTAAAATCACAATTGGTGTTGTGTCTTCATTGCCCTGCTAAGGTTTAAAGCGTATTTTCATTGCATTGCATAATTGTTCAGGGTTTGTGGTGTATCTCTGGATGTGTACGCGATGTGAGTACTTTGTACCGTCAGTGCGGCGTTTGTACGCGAAGTCCGTACGCAATACGGGACTTTGTACGCTAATAGCGTACAAAGTGCGCAGAGTGTGTGTTAAGTACAGCGGCCGCAGCAGCTCCATGGTAAAGTGTATTTAAGGTGTATTTAAGGTATAGCTTTCTTTCCTAAGGATATTTCAACATTATCACTAGTTATATAGTATAATAACACAGTCATGCTCCATGTCATAACAAGAAAATACATTTTTACAGACTTAATTATGTCACGCTGACCTACAAAAGCATCCTGAGTTTTAATTTTTATTTTTTTAAACTCTTTATTTATACCAGGAGAAACAAAGAAATATACAATACAGAATCAATTGCATAATAAAATGTGAAAATCAGTCTCCATGGAAATATTTTTCAAATAATTTTGTGCACATTTAGACAAGCATACAAAGATGTCTCCCAAGCGGGGACCATATACATAAAGAAAAAAGAACAACAAGGAATAATGAGAGAGGAAAAAGGGGGGAACGAGGAGAGTAAGGGGAAAGACAGATAGAGAGAGAAAAAGAACAACGGGCCGATCTATGCCATGAGAGGAAATGAACCCCCAATGTAGCTATGAACAGTGCATACTCTGTACAATGTATATATAGACATTCGGGCTATGTATCGTTAAATAGCAAATAGGGACCTGGGAGGGCAAGATGGCGCCTGGAGGGAGGGTCCAGGTGCAGTATGGCCATAAATGCAAAAGACGGGGAGAAGAGAGCGGTTTGAACATCCTAGTGGGGGGGACATCGCAAGCAACCAGGGGCCCCAAACGAGTTCAAATTTGTGGGGACAGTCATGTAGATAATAAGTGATTTTTTCCATATTAGCAACGAACCAGATATCATTATTCAAAGCTGGGATAGTAGGAGCAGCGGAGGTTTTCCAATTTTTAGCTATTAAAGATTTAGCAGCCACTAATATATGGGAAAACAATTTGTTCAACAGGGGGTCAAGATCTGGATGTGGACGGGCCAATAAAAACATCCACGGGTCCAGTTCAAGCGCTAGTCCAGATAAGGAGTTCAGTATATCGAGTACCTTATTCCAGAAGTTAACAATACGTGGACAGGTCCACCAAATATGGAAGAGAGTTCCACGTTGAACGCATCCCCGCCAGCACACCGGGGTGGCAGAGGGGAACATCCGAGATAGTTTGTCCGGGGTATAATACCACCGATAATACAGTTTATAGGATGTCTCCTTGAGTCGGGTAGAGATAGAACTTTTAGCAATACCCTCACGTACTTCCTCCCAGCAGGCTTCGTCCAGTGGGGGGCCTAGGTCCCTCTCCCACTCCCGCTCATGGCGAGTCTGCGGCCCAGAGGAAACTCCAACCAATATAGAATAGATTTGCGAGATTAGCCCTCTACATATGGGTTTTGTGGTACATAGAGACTCAAAAGAAGTAAGATCCCGCAGAGCGTCGGCTTGAGGCAGGGAGAGAAGGAAATGGCGGAGCTGAAAATATTAAAAAAAAAAAGGAGGGGATAGTGAGGAAAACTTACATTTGATATCGGCTATTGACATCCAATGGCCTTGTAGAGAGATATCATGTACCACAAGGATCCGGGCGTTAAAACAGGATGTGAACCGGTAGGGTGAGACCACAGCTGGGAAATCAGGATTGTCCCAGAGGGGTGTGAGAGGGGAGCGTGAGGAGGACAGATTATATTTCGTAAAAGATTTATGCCAAATAGAAAGATGGAATTTAAGGGAGGGGGAGGTGTTCGTTAGTGTTAGTTGATGTGGTTTGCCCAGACCCCATAGCGAAGCCAGTGAACGAAGCCCCAAAGAAAGTGCAGCAAAATCGACCCAGGCAATAGAGCCACAGGGCGCATAGGAGGCCACCATTAGACTGAGATGACTAGCCAAATAATAAAATTTGACATCAGGAAATCCTCGGCCCCCCTCCAAGCGAGGGAGCCGGAGCACAGTAAAAGGCTATCCGTGGGGGTTTGTCGTTCCAGACAAACTTCACGAATGATGCCTGAGCATCCCTAAGGACCCTCTCCGGAACCCTCACAGGTAAAGTTTGAAAAAGGTAAAGAAGTTGTGGTATAACTGTCATTTTAAGGGCAATAATCCTACCCAGCCAGGATATATGTGTTCTCCATCTTGCCAAATCAGATTTGATCTTGGTCAATAACCGCGGGCAATTTTCAGAGTACAGAGCATTATAATGAGAAGTAATATAAACACCGAGGTATTTAAACTTAGTGGCCTGCCAACGAAGGTCATATGAGGACTGCAGGGAGCGTTTGAGATCTCCAGGTACATGTAATAACATGGCTTCAGATTTAGTAAAATTTATTTTATAGCCCGACAGGGAACCATATTCCTCTATAATCTGATACAAGGCGGGGAGAGAAGACTGCGGCTGAGTAAGCGACAGCAGTACATCGTCGGCAAAGAGCGAAATCTTAGACTCCTGCCCTCACTCCACCAGAGTTTCTTATCATAGCGGCTAGGGGTTCAATGACCATGGCAAACACCAGGGGGGAAAGAGGACACCCCTGTCTGGTGCCATTGGATAGCGGGAAGGCAGGGGATAAAATTCCGTTTGTGAGGACCTTAGCTATGGGGGAGGAGTAGAGGGCAGAGACCCCTGTCAAAAATTCAGCCGATATCCCAAATGCCTGCAGAGTCTGAAATAAGAAAGGCCATGAAATACTAACAAATGCCTTTTCGGCGTCGAGAGAGAGGATAATAGATGGGGTTTGCCTGCAATTCAACAAATGGATAATGTCAATCGCTCTCCTAGTGTTGTCCCTGGCCTGACGTCCAGGGATGAATCCCACCTGGTCATAATGTATCAGACCGGGGAGCACACCATTGAGGCGAGTAGCCAAAATTTTTGCGTAAACTTTAATATCCAGATTTAATAAGGATATCGGCCGATAGTTAGCGCAATTTCGTGGATCTCTGCCCTCCTTGTGGATAACTATAACTCTAGCCTCCAGCATATTGCTTGGGAATGGGGTGCCATGTAGTACAGCATTAAACAGTACCCTGAGATGGGGGACCAAAAAGGGGGCACATTTTTTATAGTAAGAGGCCGAGAAGCCATCAGGGCTTGGAGCTTTAGAAGATTTAAGATTCCTCAGAACGGCAGTTATTTCTTCATCAGTGATATCTTTATTCAGCTCCGAAGAGTCGAAGTCAGATAGCCGAGGTAGATTGGCCCGATGCAAGAATTCTGAGATTAAGGCATCAGGGGGCCGGGATCTGAGTTAGTTGAGTTTAAGTTATAGAGTTTAGTATAATAGTCCCGGAACACCCTGTTTATACCCCCTGGGGCATACGTGACCTCACCAGATTCGGCGTGCACCGCCAGAATATTATTACGTGACCGTTGTGCTCTAAGGCGGGAAGCCAGGATTCTATCGGCTTTGTCGCCCTTCTCATAGAAGGTCTGATTAAGCCTCTGGAGAGTCTTCGCCATACGTTCTGACAGAGAGAGCGACATTGCCGATCTTGCTTCCAGCAGGGACTCTAGGTTAGATGGGGTAGGGGAGAGTTTATGTTGGCGCTCAAGGGCCTGGAGTTTAGTAGAAAGGGAAAGGAAGTTAGCTTCTCGGTACTTTTTAAGCCTAGATGCCTGACTAATCAAGTGACCGCGTAAAACAGCTTTATGTGCCTCCCATAGAGTGATAGGTGAAGTCCCCGGGAGGTCGTTAAGGAGAAAATAGTCAGCGAGGCAGTTTTTAATCTGGTTAGTAACTTCCTGACTATGCAATAGGGAATCGTTCAAACGCCAGGAGGTAGGAGGGGGACGTGGGGCAATAGATTGGAGATCGGCAGTGGTCGGACCAAATCATAGGGAGTATGCTAGTAGATTTAAGTTTAGAAGACAGATTCCGGCTGAGTAGGATCATGTCGATGCTAGAGTAGGACTTATGTACAGAGGAAAAAAAAGTATAGTCCCTAGTCAGAGGGTCAGTTAGTCTGAAAGAGTCAAATAGCAACTGGAGTTTCAGAAGATCTAGCAGAGCAAGAGATGCCGAGGACGGGCGGGGATGGGTAGAAGAGCGAGGAGAAGGAGGGGAGGACCTATCCAACGAGGCGTCAAGCACCTCATTAAAATCGCCTGCAACGATGACCTCCCCTCTGCAGAGTCTGGTCAAATGTGCACTCAACCTCCTAAAAAATGTAGCCTGGTTTTGGTTCGGTGCGTAGACATTAACAAGGGTGCATAGGATATCATTTAGCTTCCCAATAAGAATAAGCCATCTACCCAATTTATCCACATGACTGTCCAACAATTCAAACGTAAGGTGGGCAGCTATCAAAATGGAGACCCCCTCTTTTCTTGTGTGTAGCATCACAGGCATGAAATGTAAGAGGGTAGGCTTTAGATTTTAAATCAGGATGGAGGGATTTCTTAAAGTGGGTTTCTTGAAGGAAAACCAAATCACCTTTGGCCTGTTTAAGGGAGAGGAAAAGCTTGGTGCGTTTGTTAGGACTGTTCAAACCTTTAACATTATGTGAATAGATTTTTAAGAGCCATGGCCAGCTAGTTTTCGGAACGCCTCATCGCCTCCCTCCGGACACCACAACTCTATAGCAAACCAGAGCAGAAACATTGTGAATATACATGGCCATCGGCGGACAACCTTACATATTTGAACAAGAAAAAGAAAAGAACACAGAAACAGGGGGAGCAAAACACGGGAAAAATAGGGAAGAGGGGAAGATTGGAGACCAGAAGGAACTACATCTGGTCTATCGTGCCGGTCAGGGAACAACAAAAAGGGGTCACTAAGTGACAACAACCGGACTCGGGTATAAGACCCAACTGTGGGGACGCGGCCCGGCCGGGCCAGATGCATCAAGAGCAGCGGACACTTACCATTGTGTCCCGAGTCTAGGGACCAGTGTTAAGAGGATAAAGGAGTAAACAACAGTTCCCAATCCCTACTACCACATAGGGTAGCTAGTAATGTAAAAGTGGCTATCCAAAGCTGAGACAAATATTACCATACGCGGAGGATAGCACTAACAAACAGTAAAACAAAAGGTGTCAGTTCACTGCCCCCCCTTCACTGCCCCCCCTGCCGCCGGGTCGGCCGTATCAGCCGTCGGGCAGCTCGGCCAATGCGTAGGGCCCATAAATCTGTTAATCATAGCACCGGAATCGTGCTGGGACCAGCAACTCAAAGCCCATCACATACTGGCCCAAGGGATAAATGTATGAAGCAGTGATAAGAGTGGAGAAGTGAGCCAGTGAGGAAGTTTGCTATGGCAACCAATCAGCATTGAAGTAACATTTATAATTTGCATAATATAAAATTATACAGAGCAGCTGATTGGTTCACTTCTCCACTCTTATCATGGCTTCTTAAATTTACCCCTTAAATGTATTAAGCCTTAAGGCCCGTACACACTGGTCGATGTATCGGCCGTTCTCTTGAACGGCCGATACATCGCGGGACCGTCGGCCAGTGTGTACGGGCGATACGTCTGTGAACTCCGTCGTTCACAGACGTATCGCGTCGGCCGCGCAGCACAGCCGACAGCCAATATATCTAACGATATATTGGCCCGTCGCTGTGTGTGTACGGGGCGGTCGTCCGACCGCCCGTACACATGCTGCGGCGGCCGGCGGTGATTGACAGGTGAACTGGGCGGGCGCGAGCGCCCGCCCGCCCAGTTCATGACGTCAGTCCCCCGACGGATCGGGCTATGTGTATGCACAGCACACTGCCCGATCCGTACATACTGTAGATATATCTGCAGATCAATTGATCTGCAGATATATCTAATAGTGTGTACCCACCTTTAACTAGAGATAAAGCTGCGATGGATAAAGAGAGATAAATGACCAGCTAACCAGCTCCTAGCTGTCATTTTTCAAACAGCCTGTGACATGGCAGTTAGGAAGCTGATTGGCTGGTCATTTATCACGATTTATCCATCTCAACTTTATCTCTTGCTAAAGCTTAATACATTTGGGCCACGGTCCCATATATTGCTTTCAGAATCTCAAAATGCAACAGCTAGTCATCTACAGGGTTCTGGCAGGATGGTAAAATTCATGACTCTACTATTCAATAAAAGAATCACTTTTTCTGATGGTAGTCAAAACGTTTACCTTAGAAAGAAATAAAATGGAACTTATATATTAACTAACAAAGTCTCTTTTGGACAGATAACACCAAAGAGGAGTTTTTTGGTTTCATATATTGGATTATACAACACCAGCAAAACTAAAATTCAAAGAAAAGAGTCAAGACCAGCCCAATCATTAAGATTCATTATAATTGCAATCCTAAGGGGGTGATTAATTTCACAGATAAATTGGGACTGTAGATTGCTAGTGTATGGGCAACAATCTGCAGACAATTTCTAGTAAACTGATGAGTCTTTCAAGATTGGCAGATCTGTTTAACTGAAAATGATCTGTAATGTATGGGCAAAGTCAGATGGATTGTAAAAACAATAAATCTGGGGAATAAATATCTGGATATGTGAAACAATAAATTGTGATTGCAGAAGTATTGCCCAAAGTGGAAATTCAAATTCTATTTATCATTTATCTAGTACAAGCTAGAAAGGGATAGCTAGAATGAGATGATTGCTACGGTATGATAAATCTCCCTCTATGTGATTTAGACTAAGCAGTTGGAGAGGTAACTCAATGGCTCTTGTTAAATTAAAAAAAAAATCTCCATGGTTTTTAATTAGAGAGGCTGTGCTCCCAACCAAAGTACTATTAATGAGACACTTTAAAATGTCCCTAGCAAAAAGAAGAGACCACCTGTTAGACTAGAGATAACCTATTTGAGCAGCATATATATATATTAAATAGATCTCGACATATATATACACTAAGCGGACACTTCATTGGGTACATAACTTCTCATTAATAATATTTAATCAGACAAACATGCAGCAACTCAATGCATAAAAGCATGCAGATGTGGAAAAGTGGTTAAGTTGTTGATCAGACCAAACAAAAGAATATTTAAAGTATGTGGTCTCAGTCACTTTGGATATATCAGAAACAGCTGATTTCCTGGGATTTTCATGCTCAACAGCCTAGAAAATAATATGCAAAGCACAAACATCCGGCAAACATGCATAAGTAATGAAGAGAATGGCCAGGGCATGTTTGACATCTTTTGCATTAAAATATACTGTACTTACACATTTTTTAAATTTAAGATATGCTGTAGGTTAACAGGTTGGACAGTTTAAGATATTTTGACCAAACACCCTAAAGTTTGACCTATGTTTGTGTAATGCGCTTTCTCTACTGAATATTTATATATACATTTTAAATAAATGTACTTGCTACAGTAAAGTGCGAGCATGTTACTTGGGTTTTTTGTGACTTTTACTTTTGTATTGGTCAGAGAATGCGCAGGTGGCTTCAGATACATGTCATCACACAATATGTGAACGGGTTCAGTGGTTATATCGAACAAAGTGTCAATGTCGGTGAAGAAAAGGTATTCATTATGATGGCTGTTGAAGCAACTTTTTTTTTTATTATTTGACTGTGTACAGAACATTGCTGTTGTTCACATTTCATTTTTATATACCTTGCTGCCATCTAGTGTTTCTTTAATGCAGTGCACTTGCTGCTGAATTTGCCTTTGGCCTTGCAATGTATTACTACCGCTTGAAAAGAATCTGACATCACTTACGAATTTCTGCTCAAAACTCTGACTGGTTATATCACATCAGAGTGGTCAGATTTTGGGCTTCTACTCAACTCATTTACTGCAGAGCGAACCTCCCTTCCATGCTCTAAACTTCTGCTCAGTTTTAGACTGTGGACATTAGGGGCAGGATATAATGCTGGCCAAGTTCGTCGGCCGTTCGGGATGCTGGACGAACTTGGACTTTTTTTAAAGGCGCAATCACTTACAAGGTATGGTTTTATCTTGTACGTGATTGCCCCTTAACATATATGTGCAAGTTCGGCCGGCATCCGGCCCTAGATCTCCCAAGCAGTACTATCCTTCAACTGAATTACCAGAGCGAGCAAACCATGCAAAAATAGGGGATTCATTCAATCATTACTGGATCAACATTAGATTCTATGCCCTCATAGACTTTTACATCTATTTTGGCTTCAATGCCATTTATTATGTTATCCGATAGTCTATCAATTAAATGGTTTCATAAATGTCTATCTAAATAGTGTTATTCATTTGTAATGTATTGATTTCTTGAACATTTGTCTCAGTGCTGTTCTTGCCATAATTTTTGCATTGTAGTAACCCCATAGAGCAGGGGGGCTATGATCGATACCGCTGGCAGCTGTCGCTCCTGCTTGCCCAACGGAGCTATTCCATTGTTGCGCCTGTCAGGGGTGCGAGCAGCTACCAGCGCCGGCATTTGAGCTGGCACCCCCTTGGGGTGGCGCACTGAAATGTGTGAAAAGTGAACCGTTTTGGTGGCCAAATGGCACTTTTCACAATCGCTTCCATTAGTTTAGTTGGGTTTAGCTGCAGACACGAATAATAACCAGCATCAACTGAATATCGCACTTGCGACCTCCCATCACTTTAGGGAGATCAGGTGGCGATAACAATTGAATCCCCCCTTGGTGTCAAACGTTGCAGCGGAAAGGCAAGGAAGCCTCCACCTCCTCCACTGGCCTGCATTGCTTGATAAATTGCTGCTCCTAAATTTCCCAATAACTACAAAATTGATCCACATCACTCTACATCTATTACCTATACTCAATGTCACCACGCTTTGATCAAAACACCTTTATCCACCATTTGCTCACGCACCGCTTTGAACCCAAAATTAGCACCAACATCATAGTTTGAATGCCATTAATCTTACCTAAATATTTGTACTCAGATCTCTTTGTAACAAACAGACATCCATACATCAATGATCTATTCATTTCAAGATCACTCAACCTTCAAAAATATGGGTTCTCTGATCCGACATTACATTGCCTGAAGCTTTTTGCTAAATCACAATCTCATACCTCCAGAACCCTTTGTCTCCTCTTTCATGAAAGTTCAAACCAACTGGCAACTACCTATTCTCTGTCCCTTATTACACACCAAGCCCTGGCAATTGGCAACGTTTGCCTTGCTCCCATATTGCCTTTCCTTTGAGCTACCTACAACTCTCATACAGGGTAATTTCAACATTTGCTTACTCCCTCTGTTGGTCACTTTTAGCAGTCATCACCTCCCTCTCACTGTGATGGAACCTTTTGACCTCATCTTCTGCCACTTCTGTTCCATCCGTAGTTCTCCATCTTGGCTTTCCCGCTCTCTAATCGCAATCTTATTTCATTCAACTTCAACTAATATCGTCCTCTTGCCAACACCCAAATCTACACACACACCTACCCTAAAGCCTATTGATAAGAGCAACTAAAGCTATTCCTTTTTCGTAGAAGTACCCTAAACTGACTTATCTTTCTACAACAATGCATACACACCCTACATAAAACATTTGAAGCCACCTCAAACAGTCTGATATGACAAACATCCCATTACCTGCTGGAGCACCACAAGGCTCCGTCTTGGCCGTATTGCTCTGTAACTGTACACTTTGGTTCTTGGTGAATGGATTTGCTCATTCTACCCCCAGTACCACATCTACATTGTCACCAATATCTACATCTCCTCCTCTCTACTCAATCTTTTTCGGACCAATTGTCTCTCTGCCACCACCACACAAATATTCCAAAGCTACCTAAACCTCAACGTGTCTAAACTAAAGCGCACCTTAAATTCTTTTAGATGCATTAGCGTCTCTCAAATGAAGTCTTTCCATTAACATTTCAGTTTACTCAACAGCCCAAGGGTGCTGCCTTTAGGTCTCCATTGACTATGACCTCTGTCTTACTGTTTAGATCAACTTGAGCTTCGAAAGAATGCTACAATATGCCATTTTCTTACCAAAGATACAACCAAACTGCTTATACATTCTTGAACGGTTATGGCTAAAACCAAGTTGGAGAAAGGAGCTCTGACGTCACCAAGGGGAGGCCCAAACAGGGTACCCGAAATATACGCTCACAACGCTTTGGGCTCAGTGGCTCGCTCCTCTCGCCACTGGGTTACTAAAGGGAGTAGTTGGTGGCATGGACAGTGAAAGTACTATCCCGACTATTATTAATTTATGCATATCAAACTACTCTCCCACACTCTCCAAGATCCTCCTCTGACCTGTGGATCATCTTCTCGCTGATGAGCACATTACACACCTGCCTATTGGACTACCCACACACGGTATTCCCTACGCCTGTTTAGAATCCGCAGCCTTAAACTCTTTATTCACCTTTTCAAAACCCATCTATTATAATACACTGGTATACCTCCTAACGACTGTCACGATTTCCATTAGCTGGGCATACATGGTCAAGTAACATGCCTGTCAGACATTTTATATTACATCCTGTGAACCCGCAGATATTGTGGCAATACACGGAGATATATCAAAGTGTATATGGCTACGATATCTGGGTTCCTTCGCAGAGTAAATATCTGCCGGTTGGCCACGGCAGTGCATACACTGTCAGAAGCAGCCGGCTTGAAACTCCAAATATATTGCATTAAACAGACATGCAGGACCGATCAATATTTTGATATCAGTCACACAAATATCATGCGGATCACCCAGATAATCCTATGTTTGCCCAGTAAGAGCCTCACTCATTTCACTTGTCTCAGCTCTGCCCTTTTCCCAGTAGACTATAAGTAGGGTGGTAACCAACCCTTTGTTATCACATTAAAATTTATTTTAGCTACCTTGCATGACCCTGTTTTATTTATGCTCCGCAGCACTCTTGTGCTTTATATAAAATAAGCAACAGTAAATAAGAATTTACTTACCGATAATTCTATTTCTCGTAGTCCGTAGTGGATGCTGGGAACTCCGTAAGGACCATGGGGAATAGCGGCTCCGCAGGAGACTGGGCACAAAAGTAAAAGCTTTCGGACTAGCTGGTGTGCACTGGCTCCTCCCCCTATGACCCTCCTCCAAGCCTCAGTTAGGATACTGTGCCCGGACGAGCGTACATAATAAGGAAGGATCTTGAATCCCGGGTAAGACTCATACCAGCCACACCAATCACACCGTACAACTTGTGATCTGAACCCAGTTAACAGTATGATAAACGTAGGAGCCTCTGAAAGATGGCTCACAACAATAAACAACCCGATTTTTGTAACAATAACTATATACAAGTATTGCAGACAATCCGCACTTGGGATGGGCGCCCAGCATCCACTACGGACTACGAGAAATAGAATTATCGGTAAGTAAATTCTTATTTTCTCTGACGTCCTAGTGGATGCTGGGAACTCCGTAAGGACCATGGGGATTATACCAAAGCTCCCAAACGGGCGGGAGAGTGCGGATGACTCTGCAGCACCGAATGAGAGAACTCCAGGTCCTCCTCAGCCAGGGTATCAAATTTGTAAAATTTAGCAAACGTGTTTGCCCCTGACCAAGTAGCTGCTTGGCAAAGTTGTAAAGCCGAGACCCCTCGGGCAGCCGCCCAAGATGAGCCCACTTTCCTTGTGGAATGGGCTTTTACAGATTTTGGCTGTGGCAGGCCTGCCACAGAATGTGCAAGCTGAATTGTACTACAAATCCAACGAGCAATCGTCTGCTTAGAAGCAGGAGCACCCAGCTTGTTGGGTGCATACAGGATAAACAGCGAGTCAGATTTTCTGACTCCAGCCGTCCTGGAAACATATATTTTCAGGGCCCTGACTACGTCCAGCAACTTGGAGTCCTCCAAGTCCCTAGTAGCCGCAGGCACCACAATAGGCTGGTTCATGTGAAACGCTGAAACCACCTTAGGGAGAAATTGAGGGCGAGTCCTCAGTTCTGCCCTGTCTGAATGAAAAATTAGGTAAGGGCTTTTATATGACAAAGCCGCCAATTCTGAGACACGCCTGGCTGAAGCCAGGGCTAACAGCATGACCACTTTCCATGTGAGATATTTCAATTCCACAGTGGTGAGTGGTTCAAACCAATGTGATTTTAGGAGACTCAACACTACATTGAGATCCCAAGGTGCCACTGGAGGCACAAAAGGAGGCTGTATATGCAGTACCCCTTTGACAAACGTCTGAACTTCAGGCACTGAAGCTAGTTCTTTTTGGAAGAAGATCGACAGGGCCGAAATTTGAACCTTAATGGACCCTAATTTTAGGCCCATAGATAGTCCTGTTTGCAGGAAATGCAGGAAACGACCCAGTTGAAATTCCTCTGTAGGGGCCTTCTTGGCCTCACACCACGCAACATATTTTCGCCAAATGCGGTGATAATGTTTTGCGGTTACATCCTTCCTGGCCTTGACCAGGGTAGGGATGACTTCATCTGGAATGCCTTTTTCCTTCAGGATCCGGCGTTCAACCTCCATGCCGTCAAACGCAGCCGCGGTAAGTCTTGGAACAGACAAGGTCCCTGCTGGAGCAGGTCCTTCCTTAGAGGTAGAGGCCACGGGTCCTCTGTGAGCATCTCTTGAAGTTCCGGGTACCAAGTCCTTCTTGGCCAATCCGGAGCCACGAGTATAGTTCTTACTCCTCTCCGTCTTATAATTCTCAATACCTTGGGTATGAGAGGCAGAGGAGGGAACACATACACTGACTGGTACACCCACGGTGTTACCAGAGCGTCCACAGCTATTGCCTGAGGGTCCCTTGACCTGGCGCAATACCTGTCTAGTTTTTTGTTGAGGCGGGACGCCATCATGTCCACCTTTGGTTTTTCCCAACGGTTTACAATCATGTGGTAGACTTCTGGATGAAGTCCCCACTCTCCCGGGTGGAGGTCGTGTCTGCTGAGGAAGTCTGCTTCCCAGTTGTCCACTCCCGGGATGAACACTGCTGACAGTGCTATCACATGATTTTACGCCCAGCGAAGAATCCTTGCAGCTTCTGCCATTGCCCTCCTGCTTCTTGTGCCGCCCTGTCTGTTTACGTGGGCGACTGCCGTGATGTTGTCCGATTGGATCAATACCGACTGACCCTGAAGCAGAGGCCTTGCTTGGCTTAGGGCATTGTAAATTGCCCTTAGTTCCAGGATATTTATGTGAAGAGACGTTTCTATGCTTGACCACAAGCCCTGGAAATTTCTTCCCTGTGTGACTGCTCCCCAGCCTCTCAGGCTGGCATCCGTGGTCACCAGAATCCAGTCCTGAATGCCGAATCTGCGGCCCTCTAGAAGATGAGCACTCTGCAACCACCACAGGAGAGACACCCTTGTCCTTGGAGATAGGGTTATCCGCTGATGCATCTGAAGATGCGATCCGGACCATTTGTCCAGCAGATCCCACTGAAAAGTTCTTGCATGGAATCTTCCGAATGGAATCGCTTCGTAAGAAGCCACCATCTTTCCCAGGACCCTTGTGCATTGATGCACTGACACTTGTCCTGGTTTCAGGAGGTTCCTGACTAGCTCGGATAACTCCCTGGCCTTCTCCTCCGGGAGAAACACCTTTTTCTGGACTGTGTCCAGAATCATCCCTAGGAACAGTAGACGTGTTGTTGGAATCAGCTGCGATTTTGGAATATTTAGAATCCACCCGTGCTGACGTAGCACCACCTGAGATAGTGCTACTCCGACCTCTAACTGTTCCCTGGATCTTGCCCTTATCAGGAGATCGTCCAAGTAAGGGATAATTAAGACGCCTTTTCTTCGAAGAAGAATCATCATTTCGGCCATTACCTTGGTAAAGACCCGTGGTGCCGTGGACAATCCAAACGGCAGCGTCTGAAACTGATGACAGTTCTGTACCACAAACCTGAGGTACCCTTGGTGAGAAGGGTAGATTGGGACATGGAGATAAGCATCTTTGATGTCCAGAGACACCATATAGTCCCCTTCTTCCAGGTTCGCTATCACTGCTCTGAGTGATTCCATCTTGAATTTGAACCTTTTTATGTAAGTGTTCAATGATTTCAGATTTAAAATCGGTCTCACCGAGCCGTCCGGCTTCGGTACCACAAACAGCGTGGAATAATACCCCTTTCCCTGTTGTAGGAGGGGTACCTTGATTATCACCTGCTGGGAATACAGCTTGTGAATAGCTTCCAATACTGCCTCCCTGTCGGAGGGAGACGTTGGTAGAGCAGACTTCAGGAACCGGCGAGGGGGAGACGTCTCGAATTCCAATTTGTACCCCTGTGATACTACCTGCAGGATCCAGGGGTCCACTTGCGAGTGAGCCCACTGCGCGTTGAAATTTTTGAGACGGGCCCCCACCGTGCCTGAGTCCGCTTGTAAAGCCCCAGCGTCATGCTGAAGACTTGGCAGAAGCGGGGGAGGGTTTCTGATCCTGGGAAGAGGCTGCCTGCTGCAGTCTTTTTCCCCTTCCTCTGCCCCGGGGCAGAAATGAGTGGCCTTTTGCCCGCTTGCCCTTATGGGGACGAAAGGACTGAGTTTGAAAAGACGGTGTCTTTTTCTGCTGAGAGGTGACCTGGGGTAAAAAGGTGGATTTCCCAGCCGTCGCCGTGGCCACCAGGTCTGACAGACCGACCCCAAATAACTCCTCCCCTTTATACGGCAAAACTTCCATATGCCGTTTGGAATCCGCATCACCTGACCACTGTCGTGTCCATAAACTTCTTCTGGCAGAAATGGACAACGCACTTACTCTTGATGCCAGGGTGCAAATATCCCTCTGTGCATCTCGCATATATAGTAATGCATCCTTTAAATGCTCTATAGTCAATAATATACTGTCCCTATCCAGGGTATCAATATTTTCAGTCAGGGAATCCGACCAAGCCACTCCAGCGCTGCACATCCAGCTGAGGCGATTGCTGGTCGTAGTATAACACCAGTATGTGTGTATATACCTTTTACGATATTTTCCAGCTTTCTATCAGCTGGTTCCTTGAGGGCGGCCGTATCAGGAGACGGTAACGCCACTTGTTTTGATAAGCGTGTGAGCGCCTTATCTACCCTAGGGGGTGTTTCCCAACGCGCCCTAACCTCAGGCGGGAAAGGGTATAATGCCAATAATTTATTAGAAATCAGCAGTTTTTTATCGGGGGAAACCCACGCTTTGTCACACACCTCATTTAATTCATCTGATTCAGGAAAAACTATGGGTAGTTTTTTCACACCCCACATAATACCCCTTTTTGTGGTACTTGTAGTATCAGAAATGTTCAAAGCCTCCTTCATTGCCGTGATCATGTAACGTGTGGCCCTACTGGACATTACGTTTGTCTCGTCACCGTCGACACTGGAGTCAGTATCCGTGTCTGGGTCTGTGTCGACCATCTGAGGTAACGGGCGCTTTAGAGCCCCTGACGGTGTTTGAGACGCCTGGACAGGCACTAACTGATTTGCCGGCTGTCTCATGTCGTCAACAGTTTTTTGCAAAGTGCTGACACTGTCACGTAATTCCTTCCATACTACCATCCAGTCAGGTGTCGACTCCCTAGGGGGTGACATCACTATTACAGGCAATTGCTCCGCCTCCACATCATTTTTCTCCTCATACATGTCGACACAATCGTACAGACACACAGCACACACACAGGGAATGCTCTGATAGAGGACAGGACCCCACGAGCCCTTTGGGGAGACAGAGGGAGAGTTTGCCAGCACACACCAGAGCGCTATATATATGCAGGGATAACCTTATATAAGTGTTTCTCCCTTCTATAGCTGCTGTATATGTATTTTCTGCCAATTAGTGCCCCCCCTCTCTTGTTTTACCCCGATTCTGTAGCAGGACTGCAGGGGAGAGTCAGGGAGCCGTCCTTCCAGCGGAGCTGTGAGGGAAAATGGCGCTTGTGTGCTGAGGAGATGGGCTCCGCCCCCTTTTCGGCGGCCTTTTCTCCCGCTTTTTTTTTTTTTTTTTTTTTTTTGAAAACTGGCAGGGGTTAAATGCATCCATACAGCCCAGGAGCTATATGTGTTGCATTTCTTTAGCCATATAAGGTTTAAAACATGTTTTATTGCGTCTCAGGGCGCTCCCCCCCAGCGCCCTGCACCCTCAGTGACCGGAGTGTGAAGTGTGCTGAGAGCAATGGCGCACAGCTGCAGTGCTGTGCGCTACCTTATTGAAGACAGGAACGTCTTCTGCCGCCGATTTTTCCGGACCTCTTCGCTCTTCTGGCTCTGTAAGGGGGCCGGCGGCGCGGCTCCGGGACCCATCCAGGCTGAACCTGTGATCGTCCCTCTGGAGCTAATGTCCAGTAGCCAAGAAGCCCAATCCACTCTGCATGCAGGTGAGTTCGCTTCTTCTCCCCTTAGTCCCACGATGCAGTGAGCCTGTTGCCAGCAGGTCTCACTGAAAATAAAAAAAACACCTATTTAAAACTTTTACTCTAAGCAGCTCTGGAGAGCTACCTAGCATGCACCCTTCTCGGCCGGGCACAAAAATCTAACTGAGGCTTGGAGGAGGGTCATAGGGGGAGGAGCCAGTGCACACCAGCTAGTCAGAAAGCTTTTACTTTTGTGCCCAGTCTCCTGCGGAGCCGCTATTCCCCATGGTCCTTACGGAGTTCCCAGCATCCACTAGGACGTCAGAGAAATTAAAGGGATTTGGATCCCTTAATAAATAAATAAAAAAATCCAAGGTCAATTGTTTAAGTAGAAAAAAACACTCAGTTAAGTTTCTCTTAACATGATGGAATGACCTCAATAGAACATGTCAAGTTGCCAAGCAACCCATAAACATTGACTCACCCAGAGCATCACTTCACGCAGAGTAATCTTGAAAGAAGACAGGATGTTGCTAGGCAACCAGCTGCAGATGTAAGCCAAGTAACAGAAACCACAGGCCAAGTGTGCTAAAACCTGTTCCAGCTCAGTTAGCATAGAGAACAAAATAAAATTCAAATTTACAAGTATAACACCAACCATCCCGCATAGCTTCCACAGTAACAACACACCATAGTGTATGGGTGGCTGAACACAATTTGGAAGAAATTAAGAAGCAGGAAACAAAATGCAAGAATTCATCGCAGTCTTGACACCATCAGTTCATTAGTGATTTACCACTCACTGAGTTAAAGTGACATTTCTCTCAGTCTTAAGATGAATATACATGTACTTGATCAGCAGCTGACCGAGGTAAACACTCCCGATCAGCCTTGACGTGTGTCCATGTCTTGACCTGCTCATGATTCTGTACACAAACATGTATGAATGATAAATTGTATGTGTGTATACAGGCTTCAATGGGATTGGATAGTCGAACCTTTAAATATTAAGCAGTACACAAGATTTGACCATTCGACCACCGGGTGTTGCAGGAGCATTACAGGTTGAGTATCCCATATCCCAATATTCCGAAATACGGAATATTCCGAAATACAGACTTTTTTGAGTGAGAGTGAGATAGTGAAATCTTTGTTTTCTGATGGCTCAATGTACACAAACTTTGTTTAATACACAAAGTTATTAAACATATTGTGTTAAATGACCTTCAGGCTATGTGTATAAGGTGTATATGAAACAAATGAATTGTGTGAATGTACACACACTTTGTTTAATGCACAAAGTTATTAAAAATATTGGCTAAAATGACCTTCAGGCTGTGTGTATAAGGTGTATATGTAACAAACGCATTCTGTGCTTAGACTTTGGTCCCATCACCAGGATATCTCATTATAGTATGCAGTTATTCCAAAATACGGAAAAATCCGATATCCAAAATATCTCTGGTCCCAAGCATTTTGGATAAGGGACACTCAACCTGTATAAGCAGTTTACCGGCTTACACTCCTGCAACGGCACTGCATATACACCTATACAATTAAACGTTCTTTCGACATCTTAAGAACGGGCAGATAATTGTATACATGTGTACCCAGCTTTGCTCAGAAGCACTGCAAGAGCATTAACAATCAGCAGCTGATCAAAAAAAGATAACATAACCAAACACAAGTCATTTTCCTCATACAGTGTTACTTAATTTCTACAGGAACTTTTCTACCGCACAAAACAGTACAACATTTATAAATAAGAAATAAGCCCATGTACATTAGTGTTATATGACATTTACTACATGTTCTGCACCAAGATTTTTGTGATTTGTAATGGTCTGAGTTATTTTCCTAAAGGTAAAGTAAAAGTAAAGTTATGGTCACAGGAACAATTATAAAAATAGATTAAAAAAATGCCAAATGTGTATAAGCGTATCTTTCCATACTTCAGAGTAATTTATACTCTTCCACAGTGTCTAGGGCCCGCTACCTGGACTGAGACCAGTGTCAAACCTTGGGCCGGCCTGGGTAGGCTGCAGTGTGAAAGGCGTGACCCAGATTATGCAACCTGGGTCAAGTTAAAAGGACAAGAGAGGTAGATCAGATGTGTTTGGAGATGATGTCATCTCCAAGCGCCAGCAGATCTGGTGGCATGACACACTGGTGCTGTCTGAAAGGGACTATCTGGGGAGAACACTTTTTCAACAGCTGAAACAAATCTTGAAAGTGTTCAATAATCCAGGTTGGACCAGTATGTTCAGTGTGAAAGGGGTATTAGACACATGATGCTTGTTTTTAAATTATCCTTGCCTTCACACAAAGTATCGCTGGCAAATCATACTATGCTGCAGCAGAGGTAATGCCATGCCCTTATTGCACAGATTTGCCTATATGCATTTTGTGGCATTTGCTTACTTGCAGAAAGCAGCAGTGAAAACAAATACACCACAAATGTAGAGGCCACAGGAGGAAGCAGAGATGAGCCATTCCATGGTTCATTTTCACTTGCAGGTGGATAAACCCTTAAATGTAAACTCAAAGTTTTGCTTTTCAATCAACACCTACTACCAGAGAACTTTTGCTCCTCTTAATAACCTGTTTCTACTGTTATATCCTTTTAACTGTGAAGGGGACAAGTTGCTGTTGCGATAGCATAGAAACGATGTCTATGGCACCACAATTCACCCCTCTTGCGGCCCAATCTCATCCCAGACTCAGAGAATTTTGTATGCAGCAATATTAGGCTGTGAACAAAACTCTTCAACAGTGCCAAATGAACTTCCGGTTAATTGGATTGACCCCTTTGTATTTGATGAAACCTTGTTTACTTATGCCATGTTATTGTGTTTACAGTAGGTCAGCTTTCTTTCTTTGGATCTGGTGAGCTTTTGACCTCACGGCCATAGCCAAGACTAGCTGCCCTCAATCACTGCCTCTTTGACTTTAGCTTTGGGAAAATAATAAAGTAAGTGTACATGTTTAATTTAGCTAATTTGGAAACAGTTATCCCTTTTTGGTGTCTGGTAACAGGGTGTGGGAGAGGTGTTGTGTTTACTGTTTTGCCTATACTTTTTTTATGCTTTCACGGTTTAATACAGATATACTGATTTATTTATTTTACAGCTTATTGTACTATCTTCTGGCTTGGCAGGCTCACACCGGCACAATGTGGGTCTCTGAGCTCCAGTTCCTATAGGTAAATTCCTTTTATTATGGAATTAACTATTTTGTCCTGGAATGTCCAGGGGCTCAATGGTAGGCTTAAGAGATCCTTAGTGCTCTCCCATGTTATGCCTTCTTGAAAGTCACTTAATTGGCAATAGAGTTCTGGTGTGTGTGTGTGTGTGTGTGTGTGTGTGTGTGTGTGTGTGTGTATATATATATATATATATATATATATATACACACACACACAGGTTGAGTGTCCCTTATCCAAAATGCTTGGGACCAGAGGTATTTTGGATATCGGATTTTTCCGTATTTTGGAATAATTGCATACCATAATGAGATATCATGGTGATGGGACCTAAATCTAAGCATAGAATGCATTTATGATTCATATACACCTTATACACACAGCCTGAAGGTCATTTTAGCCAATATTTTTTATAACTTTGTGCATTAAACAAAGTGTGTCTACATTCACACAATTCATTTAAGTTTCATATACACCTTATACACACAGCCTGAAGGTAATTTAATACAATATTTTGAATAACTTTGTGTATTAAACAAAGTTTGTGTACATTGAGCCATCAGAAAACAAAGGTTTCACTATCTCACTCTCACTCAAAAAAGTCCGTATTTCGGAATATTCCGTATTTCGGAATATTTGGATATGGGATACTCAACCTGTATGTTATATATATATATATATATATATATATATATATATATATATATATATATATATATATATATAATGATGCCACGCATCAGCCCAGGATTTTAGGTACATCAGAACACAAACAACTGAGACCTGTGAATTTGGCAATGTGCTAGACCCGGCAATTTCCTGAGTGTGAAGTCTGAAAGGGGTATAAGTAAGTACAATCTGATGGGTTGCTATAGCAACATGTCCACTTCTAAAAACACACACAGTAGTAAATATACTCCCTGTAAAAAAAATACATGGGTGGGGTAGGCTTGCCACTCTACCTATCGCCCAAATTAAGTGGAATGTCAGTGTTAATTCACAAATATGGACAGGTGGAGGGGATCTGGAGCCGATAATTAAATAGCCTTTCGGCTCTGATAGATGAGATGGGCCTTGTGGATGCCTGGTGGCTTCAGAATTTCCAGAATAATAATTATCTTACTTTTCTTCACCACATTTTTGTTTTTCCAGAATTTATTTTGCTCTGGTCTCACGTTCATAAATGTCTGAAATACGTAGCGTGGAATATCAGCCTTGGAGAATTTCTGATCATTCCCAACCCCCACCCAGCCACCCCTGATTGTGTTGTGTGTCATGCTAAATCATAAGGGTGTATCCTTCGGGAGGTTTAACACCTTCTGGCTCAAAAGAATGGGTGCCAATTTTACTCCTCCCCCGTTATTAAAGGACATATAGCATTTCTCTGAGGCACATCAATAATACCTCGTTCACACTGCCATGAAAAAATAAGATTTTACTTACCGGTAAATCTATTTCTCGTAGCCCGTAGTGGATGCTGGGGACTCCGTAAGGACCATGGGGAATAGACGGGCTCCGCAGGAGACATGGGCACTTAAAGAAAGAATTTAGATTCTGGTGTGCTCTGGCTCCTCCCTCTATGTCCCTCCTCCAGACCTCAGTTAAAGAAACTGTGCCCGGAAGAGCTGACAGTACAAGGAAAGGATTTTGGGAATCCAGGGTAAGACTCATACCAGCCACACCAATCACACCGTATAACTTGTGATAACTTTACCCAGTTAACAGTATGAACAATAACAGAGCATCAGATAAACCCTGATGCAACTATAACATAACCCTTATTTTAGCAATAACTATATACAAGCATTGCAGAAGAAGTCCGCACTTGGGACGGGCGCCCAGCATCCACTACGGACTACGAGAAATAGATTTACCGGTAAGTAAAATATTATTTTCTCTAACGTCCTAGTGGATGCTGGGGACTCCGTAAGGACCATGGGGATTATACCAAAGCTCCCAAACGGGTGGGAGTGTGCGGATGACTCTGCAGCACCGATTGAGCAAACGATAGGTTCTCCTCAGCCAGGGTATCAAACTTGTAGAACCTTGCAAACGTGTTCGAACCTGACCAAGTAGCAGCTCGGCATAGTTGTAATGCCGAGACCCTCCTTACAGAGTCCCCAGCATCCACTAGGACGTTAGAGAAATCTGGGTTATTGCACGTGAATGCACAGTAATCCGGGTTTCTGTGCAGTGTGAACGGGGGTCCTGACAAATTCCCGGGTCGCCTGACCTGGTATTTCAACCCGGGAATAAAGAAGGGTTATTCCCGGGTGAATACCGAGTCAGGCGCAGTTTGATGGCAGTGTGAACGGGGTTAAGTGTTCCCGGGTCGATGCGATCCGGGACCCTTCCACACTATTGGAGCAGTCGGTGCTTGTAGATCATCTGATCTCCAAGCACCGCCCCCGCATGTGATGTTGTAATGCCGAGACCCCTCGGGCAGCCGCCCAAGAAGAGCCCACCTTCCTAGTGGAATGGGCTTTCACTGATTTTGGCTGCGGCAATCCAGCCACAGAATGAGCCTGCTGAATCGTGTTACAGATCCAGCGAGCAATAGTCTGCTTTGAAGCAGGAGCACCAAGCTTGTTAGATGCATACAGGATAAACAGTGACTCAGTTTTCCAGACTTTAGCCGTTCTGGCTACATAAATTTTCAAAGCCCTGACTACATCTAGTAACTCGGAATCCTCCAAGTCACGAGTAGCCACAGGCACCACAATAGGTTGGTTCATATGAAAGGATGAGACCACTTTTGGCAGAAATTGTGGACGTGTCCTCAATTCCGCCCTATCCATATGGAAAACCAGATATGGGCTTTTATTAGACAAAGCCGCTAATTCTGACCCGCGCTTAGCCGAAGCCAAGGCTAATAGCATGACCACCTTCCACGTGAGATATTTCAACTCCACTGTTTTAAGCGGTTCAAACCAGCGTGATTTCAGGAAACTTAACACCACGTTAAGATCCCAAGGTGCCACTGGAGGCACAAAAGGAGGCTAAATATGCAGCACTCCTTTCACAAACGTCTGAACTTCTGGCAGAGAAGCCAACTCCTTTTGAAAGAAAATGGAAAGGGACGAAATCTGGACCTTAATAGAGCCTAACTTCAGGCCCAAATCCACTCCTGACTGAAGGAAATGAAGGAAACGGCCCAGCTGAAACTCCTCCGTAGGAGCATTGCTGGCCTCACACCAAGAAACATATTTTCGCCATATCCGGTGATAATGTTTAGCTGTTACGTCCTTCCTAGCCTTTATCAGGAATGACCTCCTCCGAAATACCCTTTTCTGCTAGGATCCGGCGTTCAACCGCCATGCCGTCAAACGCAGCCGCGGTAAGTCTTGGTAGAGACAGGGTCCCTGTTGCAACAGGTTCTGTTTTAGAGGAAGAGGCCACGGATCCTCTGTGAGCAATTCTTGCAGATCTGGATACCAAGTCCTTCGTGGCCAATCTGGAACAATGAGAATTGTTCTTACTCCTCTTGTTCTTATTATCCTCAGTACCTTGGGTATGAGAGGAAGAGGAGGAAATACACAGACCGATTGGAACACCCACGGTGTCACCAGGGCGTCTACAGCTACCGCCTGAGGGTCCCTTGACCTGGCGCAATAGCTCTGTAGCTTCTTGTTGAGGCGTGACGCCATCATGTCTATCTGTGGTAGTTGCCACCAACTTGTAATCTGTGTGAAGACTTCTTGATGAAGTCCCCACTCTCCCGGGTGTAGGTCGTGTCTGCTGAGGAAGTCTGCTTCCCAGTTGTCCACTCCCGGGATGAACACTGCTGACAGTGCGCTTACGTGATTCTCCACCCAGCGAAGAATCCTGGTGGCTTCCGCCATCGCCACTCTGCTCCTTGTGCCGCCTTTGCGGTTTACATGAGCCACTGCGGTTATGTTGTCTGATTGAATCAGAACCGGTTGGTCGCGAAGTAGGGACTCCGCTTGACGTAGGGCATTGTATATGGCCTTTAGTTCCAGGATGTTGATGTGAAGGCAAGTCTCCTGACTTGACCACAGGCCTTGGAAATTTCTTCCCTGTGTGACTGCCCCCCACCCCCGGAGGCTTGCATCCGTGGTCACCAGGACCCAGTCCTGAATGCCGAATCTGCGGCCCTCTAGGAGGTGAGCACTCTGCAGCCACCACAGGAGAGACACCCTGGCCCTGGGGGATAGGGTGATTAACCGATGCATCTGAAGATGTGATCCGTACCATTTGTCCAGGAGATCCCATTGAAAAGTCCTCGCATGGAACCTGCCGAAGGGAATGGCCTCGTATGATGCCACCATCTTTCCCAGGACTCGTGTGCAGTGATGCACCGACACCTTTTTTTTTTTTTAACAGGTCTCTGACCAGTGTCATGAGTTCCTGAACCTTCTCCATCGGGAGATAAACCTTCCTCTGGTCTGTGTCCAGAATCATGCCCAGGAAAGGCAGACGAGTCGTAGGAATCAACTGCGACTTTGGAATATTTAGAATCCAGCCGTGCTGTCTTAACACTTCCAGAGAGCGTTGCTACGCTGATCAGTAACTGCTCTCTTGACCTCGCTTTTATGAGGAGATCGTCCAAGTATGGGATAATTGTGACCCCTTGCTTCCGCAGGAGTACCATCATTTCTGCCATCACCTTGGTAAATATTCTCGGTGCCGTGGAGAGAAGAAAGAAAGAAAGAAAGAAAGAAAGAAAGAAAGAAAGAAAGAAAGAAAGAAAGAAAGAAAGAAAGAAAGAAAGAAAGAAAGAAAGAAATATTTTAAACCTACCGGTAAATCTATTTCTCCTAGTCCGTAGAGGATGCTGGGGACTCCGTAAGGACCATGGGGTATAGACGGGCTCCGCAGGAGATAGGGCACCTAAAAATAACTTTTCCTATGGGTGTGCACTGGCTCCTCCCTCTATGCTCCTCCTCCAGACCTCAGTTAGAGAACTGTGCCCAGAGTAGATGGACAATACAAGGCAGGATTTAGCAATCCAAGGGCAAGATTCATACTAGCCCACACCAATCATACCATGTAACCTGGAACATACATAACCAGTTAACAGTATGAACAAACTACAGTAACGGTCCAAGACCGATGTCAACTGTAACATAACCCTTATGTAAGCAACAACTATATACAAGTCTTGCAGAGTTTCCGCACTGGGACGGGCGCCCAGCATCCTCTACGGACTAGGAGAAATAGATTTACCGGTAGGTTTAAAATCTTATTTTCTCTTACGTCCTAGAGGATGCTGGGGACTCCTTAAGGACCATGGGGTTTATACCAAAGCATCCAATCGGGCGGGAGAGTGCGTATGACTCTGCAGCACCGACTGAGCAAACGCTAGGTCCTCATCAGCCAGGGTATCAAACTTGTAGAATTTAGCAAAAGTGTTTGACCCCGACCAAGTCGCCGCTCAGCAAAGTTGTAAAGACGAGACACCTCGGGCAGCCGCCCAAGAAGAGCCCACCTTCCTAGTGGAATGGGCCTTAACCGAATTTGGTACCGGCAATCCAGCCGTAGAGTGAGCCTGCTGAATCGTATTACAGATCCAGCGAGCAATAGTCTGCTTCGAAGCAGGAGCGCCAATCTTATTGGCGGCATACAGGATAAACAGAGCCTCTGTTTTCCTAATTCTAGCCGTCCTGGCCACATACATTTTTAAGGCCCTGACTACGTCCAGGGATCTGGAATCCTCCAGGTCACTTGTAGCCACAGGCACCACAATAGGTTGATTCATATGGAACGAAGAAACCACTTTAGGCAAAAATTGCGGACGTGTCCTCAATTCAGCTCGATCCACATGAAAAATCAAGTAGGGGCTCTTGTGTGACAAAGCCGCCAATTCTGACACTCGCCTTGCTGATGCTAAGGCCAACAACATGACCACCTTCCAGGTAAGAAATTTCAACTCAACCTTGTTAAGCGGTTCAAACCAGTGTGATTTTAGGAACTGCAACACCACGTTCAGGTCCCATGGTGCCACTGGAGGCACAAAAGGGGGCTGGATGTGCAGCACTCCCTTTACAAACGTCTGGACTTCTAGAAGAGAAGCCAATTCCTTCTGAAAGAAAATCGAGAGGGCCGAAATCTGTACCTTAACAGAGCCTAATGTCAGGCCCATATCCACTCCTGTCTGTAGGAAGTGGAGAAGACGACCCAGATGAAAATCTTCCGTAGGTGCATTCTTGGTCTCACACCAAGACACATACTTTCACCAGATACGGTGATAATGTTTTATCGTCACCTCCTTCCTAGCCTTTATTAACGTAGGGATGACCTCTTCCGGAATCCCCTTTTTCGCTAGGATTCGGCGTTCAACCGCCATGCCGTCAAACGTAACCGCGGTAAGTCTTGAAATACACAGGGCCCCTGCTGCAACAGGTCTTCCCTCAGAGGAAGAGGCCAGGGATCTCCTGTGAGCATCTCTTGTATATCCGAGTACCAGGCCCTTCGAGGCCAGTCTGGGACAACGAGTATTGTTCGTACTCTTCTTCGTCTTATGATCCTCAACACTTTTGTGATGAGAGGAAGAGGAGGAAACACGTAGACCGATTTGAACACCCACGGTGTTACCAGAGCGTCCACTGCTATTGCCTGAGGGTCCCGAGACCTGGCGCAGTACCTCTGAAGTTTTTTGTTGAGGCGTGACGCCATCATGTCTATTTGAGGAGTTCCCCCAAAGATGTGTTACGTCTGCAAAAACTTCTTGATGAAGTCCCCACTCTCCTGGATGGAGATCGTGTCTGCTGAGGTAGTCTGCTTCCCAGTTGTCCACTCCCGGAATGAAGACAGCTGACAGAGCTCTTAAATGATTTTCCGCTCAGCGAAGGATCCTTGTGGCTTCCGCCACCGCGACTCTGCTTTTTGTCCCGCCTTGGCGGTTCACATGAGCCACTGCTGTGACATTGTCTGATTGAATCAAAACCGGTAGGTTTCGAAGAAAACTCTCCGCTTGTCGAAAGCCGTTGTAAATGGCCCTGAGTTCCAACACATTGATGTGTAGACAGGACTCCTGGTCTGACCAAAGACCCTGAAAATGTTTTCCCTGTGTGACCGCTCCCCATCCTCGGAGGCTCGCGTCCGTGGTAACCAGGATCCAATCCTGAATTCCGAACCTGCGACCCTCCAGGAGGTGAGCACTTTGCAACCACCACAGGAGGGACACTCTGGTCCCTGGGGAGTTATTTTCCGATGTAAGTGCAGATGGGACCCGGACCACTTGTCCAGAAGGTCCCATTGAAAAGTCCTTGCATGGAACCTGCCGAAGGGAATGGCCTCGTAGGCCGCCACCATTTTCCCCAGAACTCGAGTGCATTGGTGAACTGACACCCTTTTCGGTTTTAGCAGGTCTCTGACCATGTTCTGTATGTCTTGGGCTTTCTCTATTGGGAGGAAGACCTTCATTTGTTCCGTATCCAGTATCATACCTAGGAACGGTAATCGAGTTGTCGGAATCAACTGCGACTTCGGTAGATTTAGAATCCAACCGTGTTGCTGGAGCACTCTCATCGAGAGCGCCACACTGTTCAGCAATTTCTTCCTTGATCTCGCTTTTATCAGGAGAAGGTCCAAGTATGGGATAATTGTGACACCATGCTTGCGCAGGAGCACCATCATTTCCGCCATTATCTTGGTGAAAATCCTCGGGGCCGTGGAGAGTCCAAACGGCAACGTCTGAAATTGGTAATGACAATTCTGTACAGCGAATCTCAGGTATTCCTGATGGGGGGCATATATGGGGACATGAAGGTACGCATCCTTTATGTCCAGAGACACCATAAACTCCCCCTCCTCCATGTTGGCTATTATCGCTCTGAGAGATTCCATTTTGAATTTGAATCTTCTTATGTACAGGTTTAGGGATTTCAGATTCAAAATAGGTCTGACCGAACCGTCCGGTTTCGGGACCACAAATAGGGTTGAATAGTAACCTCTTCCCTGCTGGTGTAGGGGAACCTTGATTATCACTTGCTGTATACACAGCGTTTGAATTGCAGCTAACACTACATCCCTTTCCGATGTGGAAGCTGGTAGGGCCGATTTGAAAAATCGGCGCGGGGGCACCTCCTCGAATTCCAATTTGTAACCCTGGGAAACTATTTCCAACACCCAGGGATTCAGGTCCGAACTGACCCAGACCTGACTGAAAAGTCGAAGACGTGCCCCCACCGGTGCGGACTACCTCAGGGGAGCCCCAGCGTCATGCTGTGGGTTTTGGAGCAGCCGGGGAGGACTTTGGTTCCTGGGCACCTGCCGAAGCAGGTGCTCTCTTGCCTCTGCCCTTACCTCTGGCGAGGAAAGAGGATCCCCGACCTCTTTTGGACTTGTGCGACCTAAAGGACTGCATCTGATAGGGTGTTACTTTCTTTTGCTGTTGGGGAATATATGGTAAAAAATTTGATTTACCTGCTGTGGCTGTGGAAACCAGGTCCGTCAGCCCATCCCCAAACAATACCTCACCCTTGTAGGGTAGTACTTCCATATGTTTCTTGGAATCCGCATCACCCGTCCACTGGCGAGTCCATAAGGATCTTCTCGCTGAGACAACCATGGCATTGGCCCTAGAAGCTAGCAATCCAATGTCCCTTTGAGCATCCCTTATAAATAAGACTGCGTCTTTAATATGGGCTAGTTAGGAATATAGTATCCTTATCTATATTATCAAATTGATCTGTCAGCTCATCTGTACAAGCTGCAATTGCGCTACACACCCATGCCGACGCAATTGTCGGTCTTAGCACAGCACCCGTATGAGAATAAATACACTTTAAGGCAGTTTCTTGCCTGCGATCTGCAGGGTCCTTAAGGGCTGCTGTGTCAGGAAACGGTAGCGCCACTTTCTTGGACAAGCGCGTCAGGGCTTTGTCCACAGTGGGGGGTGATTCCCAAATCTCCCTGTCCTGCTTAGGGAAAGGGTATGTCAAATAAATTCTTTTGGGGATCTGCGGTCTCTTATCCGGAGTCTCCCAAGCTTTTCCAAAGAATTCATTTAATTCATGAGATGTGGGAAAGTTAATAATCTGCTTATTTTCCTTAAACATGTGTACCCTTGTGTCAGGGACAGAGGGTTCATCCACAATATGCAACACATCCCTTATTGCCACAATCATACACTGAATGGTTTTAGTCACACTAGGGTGCAATTTTACTTCGTCATAGTCGACACTGGAATCAGAATCCGTGTCGGTAGTAGTGTCTTGTGTTAAGGGACGCTTTTGAGACCCCGACAGGCCCTGTGAGTCGGTCCAATCTGAGGATTGACCCCCTGATGTCCCCCCTAAATCAGCCTTATCAAGCCTTTTATGTAAAGATGCCACACTTGCATTCAACATATGCCACATGTCCATCCAATCTGGAGTCGGCACAACCGACGGGGACACACCACTCATTTGCTCCACCTCCACCTTGGAGAAGCCTTCCGCCTCAGACATGTCGACACACACTTACAGACACTCCACACACACAGGGATTAACCTATAAGGGGACAAAACCCCAACCAGGTCCTAAGGAGAGACAGAGAGAGTATGCCAGCACACACCAGCGCTTAAAAACACTGGAAAAAATATGTCCAGATAGCGCTTTTTATATATATAATATGCCAATTCCCACTCACTGCGTCGCTAATGTGCCCCCCTCCTCTTTTTTCCAGCCTGTGAGTTCAGCAGGGGAGAGACCAGGGAGCCAGCGTTTTCCTCATGCAGCTTCTGTGGAGAAAATGGCGCTGGTTAGTGCTGAGGATCAAGCCCGGCCCACCCGACGGCGGGCTTCGGTCCCAGTGATTTTTCCATAAAATGGCGGGGGATCATAGATTTACTGCCTCCGCAGTCTAATCCAACTGTATTTGTGCCAAAATGTGAGGTTTATTGATGCGCAGGGTGCTTGCCCCCCCCGCCCTGCACCCTTCAGTGCTGCTCTGTGTGTGTGTGACTGGGAGCAATGGCGCGCAGCTTACCGCTGTGCGCCTTACCTCATGAAGATCTGATGTCTTCTGCCGCCTAAGATGTCTTCTGCCTTCTCTATCCGGCTTCTATCTTCGGCATCTGTGAGGAGAACAGCGGCGCGGCTCCGGGACGAACCCCAGGTGAGACCTGTGTTCCGACTCCCTCTGGAGCTAATGGTGTCCAGTAGCCTTAGAAGCAGTGCCCAACTTGACAAGCCAGCTCTGTTTCTCTCTCCTCGGTCCCACGATGCAGGGAGCCTGTTGCCAACAGGACTCCCTGAAAATAAAAAACCTAACAAAATTCTTTTTCCACAGAAAACTCTGGAGAGCTCTCTGCAGTGCACCCATTCTCCTCTGGGCACAAGATCTAACTGAGGTCTGGAGGAGGGGCATAGAGGGAGGAGCCAGTGCACACCCATAGTCAAAGTTCTTTTTAGGTGCCCTATCTCCTGCGGAGCCCGTCTATACCTCATAGTCCCCAGCATCCTCTAGGACGAGAAAGAAAGAAAGAAAGAAAGAAAGAAAGAAAGAAAGAAAGAAAGAAAGAAAGAAAGAAAGAAAGAAAGAAAGAAAGAAAGAAAGAAAGAAAGAAAGAAAGAAAGAAAGAAAGAAAGAAAGAAAGAAAGAAAGAAAGAAAGAAAGAAAGAAAGAAAGAAATATACTTACCCTCTCCGCTGGCTCAGGCTCCTGGGTGCAGCTTCTGGCAGAGATCCCGGGCAGGAGAGGAGGAGGAGGTGGGAGGTGGAGGAGGGAGCCGCAGCAGCGTTGTGTTATTGGTGGAGACGCTGCTGCTGCTGTCCCTCTGCTTCACTATAGACTGTTCTCCGCCGCTGTGAATGCTGGGATGCGCTTCACAGCGGCGGAAGACAGCCTATAGTGAAGCAGAGGGACAGCAGCGGCAGCGCCTCAACCAATAACACAGCGCTGCTGCGGCTCCCTCGTCCACCTACCTCCTCCTCCTTCCCCCCGTACCGCTGCGCTCCTCTCCTCTCTCTCCGGGCGGCTGTGTGCTGCCGGCAGCGGTTGCCTGCAGCACACAGCGGCATGTAATGAGTCAGTTTGACTCATTACATGCTTTGGGCCCCTAGACAGTGACAGGCCCCAGTGCAACGCACTGGTAGCACTGGCGGTAGTTCCGCCTCTGCGCTCAGCACACATCTCTCCCGCCGCTCAGCACAGCGCGATGTGTGCTTAGCGTGCGGGCTCAATCTAGCACCGGCGAGGATAGCTATCGCTGTGGGGGTACACACGAAGTGATCACTGCTTAAAATCTAAGTAATCTAGTCAGATTGCTTAGATTTTAAGCAGTGATCGCTCCGTGATCACAGCCGTTTAAATTTGGGTGGGGTGTGTCTGAAATAAAATCAAATTGCAGCGTTAAAATAAAGCTGTCTGACATTTGTGGGCTAAATGTGAAAGCAGCCATTATTTATAGTGTACAGATAAAATCTAAAATGTATTTGCTCCCCTTGCATGGTAACATGTTTTGTTCCAGATACAAAGTTACTTGCTTTTTTTAACTTTACTTCCAAATCAGAATAAGGCCCTTAGATTCCGCTTTTACAGTACAGGAAACAGAAGTCCCAACAACTAGGGAGGCCAATCCCGGGCCATTTTTTCAATCCCGGGATTCGGGATTGAAAAACGCTCAATCCCTGGATTCCAGTAAAGATCAGTGAAAGGCAGTGGAGAAGGGTGTAGGGAGCAGCGCTGGAGGGTTGGTGTAGTTAGCGGCGCGGAAGGGAGGGAGGGTGTACGTAGCGGCGCGGGAGGGAGGGTGGGTGTACGTAGCGGTGCGGGAGGGAGGGTGGGTGTACGTAGCGGTGCGGGAGGGAGGGTGGGTGTACGTAGCGGTGCGGGAGGAAGGGAGGGTGTAGGTAGCGGTGCGGGAGGGAGGGTGTAGGTAGCAGTGCGGGAGGAAGGGTTGGTGTGGGTAGCGGCGCGGAAGGGAGGCTGTTCGAGAGCACTGCACGGAGGGAGGGAGGGAGGGTGGGTGTAAGTACTACTACTTACTATTAGGTGGGTGGCAGCCATGGACACACTGAACGAGGCGGCATTTCAAATGAAGCGCTGGCCGCCAGCCAACCAGAGCTGGCGGACCGGCAGTCAATCAGGGAAGCGGCCGCAGCAGTCGCTCCAGATTGGCTGCCGCTGCTGCGGCAGCTTCCCTGATTGGCCGCCCGCCTAATAGTAAGTAGTATTACTTACACCCACCCTCCCGCACATGCGCAATGTAATCCCGTGAATCCCGGGATTGGAGGCTCCTATCAAATCCCGGCATTTTTTGGCCCAAATCCCGGGATCCCGCCGATCCCGGGATTAGCCTCCCAACCAACAACAAGTCACCTGGAATAGACGGTACTCCCATAGAACTTTAGAAAAAATGTTTCATTCCCTGTTAGAATACGACAGTCTTCCTCCATCAATGTCAGAGGCTGTTATCATAGTGCTCCCTAATCTGCGAAAGGATCCTGTATGTGTCGACTCTTACCACCCCATTTCCTTGTTGTCCACCAATATTACATTACCGCTAAAATACTGATCACTAGACTTAGTGCTGTCATTGGAGATATCATACATCCAGATCGCACAGGGGTTTGGAGTGGGGTTTACATTTATGGGATGGATTCAGCTCCTGTATTCCGCACCAGCGGCAGTAATGTTAATGGGTTTATCACAGAATCCTTTCCCCTGTCTAGGAGTACTAGATAGGGGTGTCCACTTCTACCCGTGTTGCTTGCAATGGTGACTAAACCCCTAGCATGTATAAGAGCTGATTTTTCCATCAAGGGTCTAGTTGTCTCCATCAGAGACAAAATGTTCACTATACACGGACGATATGTTGCTATTTTTGTCGGACAAGCAATTTTCCATTCCAGCCCTATTATCTATAGTGAATCAATGTGGTTCCTTTTCTGGTAAAAAAAAAAAACTGGAACAAATTTACATTACCTTTTAGAAGCGATTATTTGTACTTTCCCCAGAGATGGGCAAGTCAATTTCGATATTTGTGTGTTGAAATTTCTCATAACATGGCTGATTATTTTCAGTTGAATAGACAATCTCAAATTGATTACCATAAAGCCAAGTCTCATGTTTGGAAGAAATTGCCATTTGTCAACTATGGGTAGAGTGAACCTTGTGAAAAAATGGTCATCATGCCAATGATTTTATACGTGCTCCAACAGTCCCCGATATTTTTACACACCCATTCCTTTAAACAGATAATAGATTATTTTCTTGGTGAAAAAAGATTGACCGTATTAGTTTTAAGACAATGTGCAGGACGAGAAAATATGGAGGTATTGCACAATTGTATCACTTAGCTGCTTAATTGGCAAATATCAGAGGGTGGCTATTACCTACAATTTTTACTTGTCGCTGGCTCAGTTCATGGATATCCTCCATTACTGATTTAGGCTAGGAAGGTATGGCTTGCCACACAATCTGGCTCTGTTTGACCCTGACTTCCCTCTCTGTTGGAGGGTGAAAGCTTATGGAGACAAAGGGGGTCATTCCGAGTTGATCGCTCGCTAGCAGTTTTTAGCAGCCGTGCAAACGCTAAGCCGCCGCCCTCTGGGAGTGCATCTTAGCTTAGCAGAAGTGCGAACGAAAGGATCGCAGAGCGGCTACTAAAAAATATTATGCAGTTTCTGAGTAGCCCCAGACCTACTCAGCGCTTGCGATCATTTCAGACTGTTCAGTTCCAGATTTGACGTCACAAACACGCCCTGCGTTCGCCCAGCCACGCCTGCTTTTTTCCTGGCACGCCTGCGTTTTTTCGAGCACTCCCTGAAAACGGTCAGTTGACACCCAGAAACACCCCTTTCTTGTCAAATCACTCTGTGGCTGCCATTGCGACTGAAAAGCTTTGCTAGACCTTGTGTAAAAATACTTCACCCGTTGTGAAAGTACGTCGCGCGTGCGCACTGCGCTGCATACGCACGCGCAGAAGTGCCTTTTTTGCATCATAGCTGCGCAGCGAACATTTTTAGCTAGCGATCAACTTGGAATGACCCCCAATATGGGGTAGTGCTTGTGGGCCAATTGAAGCAGAAGTGTTTTTAGTTTTGAAATCCTTCTACTACTTATGCATTACCAAATAATTTTTTAATTCATCTTCAACTGCCACATGAGCTAGGTAAACAGTTTGCAGGTGCTGCTACACAATTTTAGATTGTTCCTCAATTCTCGAAGTGCCCATAAATTTCTCTCTAATGTATGTACTCCTATTTGCTGAGTGCAGAGGCTAGTGACCCACTGCGAAGATTCCTTGATAAATGATAATCTAATTCGGTTATACTGAAATACGTGGATTGATCTACTGTTTTTGGTTCACCCCGTAAAGTCAGTGTGTCAGCAAGCTTCCAAAACATTCAGATGTTTATTCATTATACGTACTACTGTCCTAAATGTGCAACTCCTGGAGCAGATTTTTGGCAGCTGCTATTGGCCTGTCCTGAAAGTTTCAAATATTGGTACAGGTTGGAGTATCCCATATCCAAATATTCCGAAATACGGAATATTCGGAAATACGGACTTTTTTGACTGAGAGTGAGATAGTGAAACCTTTGTTTTTGATGGCTCAATGTACACAAACTTTGTTTAATACATAAAGTTATTAAAAATATTGTATTAAATGACCTTCAGGCTGTGTGTATAAGGTGTATATGAAACATAAATGAATTGTGTGAATGTACACACACTTTGTTTAATGCACAATGTTACAAAAAATATTGGCTAAAATTACCTTCAGGCTGTGTGTATAAGGTGTGTATAAGGTGTATATGAAACATAAATGCATTCTGTGTTTAGATTTAGGTCCCATCGCCATGATATCTCATTATGGTATGCAATTATTCCAAAATACGGAAAAATCCGATATCCAAAATACCTCTGGTCCCAAGCAATTTGGATAAGGGATACTCAACCTGTACTTAGTGATAGACTGTATTATAGAAACAGGAGTGCATATTCCTCTTCATCATTCGGGGATTTGTATATTTGGGATCGGCATGGAGGACTCAGTCTTCTATACTCCAACAATCTAAGTATGTTGCCAAAGGTTTGCATAGCTAGACATTGAATGACTTCTGTCACGCCCTCTTTCTTAGAATGAGTGGCCCTAGTTGACACAATGCTAAGCCATGAGAGGTTCGTATAATTGCCAAAAAGATCTTCAGCAATTTGATAAAATATGATAGCAAGTGTCTCCATATGCTTCGGAATCTAGTCTCGCTACGTGACTTTAGAATCCTAGTTACCCATGAGCGTCAAAACACTATAAATAAGCTATGCTGCAATATAACTACAGGTTGAGTATCCCTTATCCAAATATTCCGAAATACGGAATATTCTATCCGAAATGCGGAATTTTTTGAGCGAGAGTGAGATGGTGAAACCTTTGTTTTCTGATGGCTTAATGTACACAAACTTTGTTTAATACACAGTTATTAGAAATATTGTATTAAATTACCTGTGTATAAGGTGTATATGAAACATAAATGAATTGTGTGAATGTACACACACTTTGTTTAATGCACAAAGTTATTAAAAATATTGGCTAAAATGACCTTCAGGCTGTGTGTATAAGGTGTATATGAAACATAAATGCATTCTGTGCTTAGATTTAGGTCCCATCGCCATGATATCTCATTATGGTATGCAATAATTCCAAAATACGGAAAAATCTGATATCCAAAATACCTCTGGTCCCAAGCATTTTGGATAAGGGATACTCAACCTGTATAAACCTTTGTAATATAAGTGTCAGTGTCAGCATTACTTCTCCTGAATGGTACATTTTCCAGCTCTACAGACTGTTCTATTGAATGACTCTACTTATGTTCTTAGCAAACACACACTTTATATATAACTAGCTGGAGTACCCGGCGTTGCCCGGGATTTTAAGAATGTCTGTTTACAAAAAAAAAATGTAAATATTAAACACACAAGATAAATAACATTGTAGATAGCTGAATACACGTGCTTCGCTACGGGATAAGGATGGTAAATTAAAATTATAGTTGTTCGTTAATTTACGTTTGTTGGAGATCTAGTATATAGGCATATCTTGCTTCCCTGACGCACTGTGTGTGTGGCCGGACCACTTTTTGGTCCCCCAAGGAACCCTGCTCTTCCCACTATACAAATCTCAGTCTGTGGCTTCCTGCTGCCTCTATTCCCCCTCCTCACATCATGTCAGTGCCCCTGTGAAATTATCAATTTTTTTAGTTTGTTATATAGCGCAGCACATTATGTATGTCCTGATATACTCTGTGCTGCTGAGGGACCGTGCTACTTCCACTATATTACTGTCAGTGTGTGGGTTTGTGCTATCTCCATTCCCCTCCTCACATCATGTCACTGGCACTGTCACATGCAGCCCTGTCATCACTGACATATCATGCATGTCCTGATATAGTCTGTGCTGCTGGCCCACCCCTAGGGGTGCTAGTGGTGTGTAACCCCCACAGTGTTTGTTCCCAGAGTGTAAAGGCCCATAAAGACGGACCGATGCGGGAGAGATGTGTGCTAAGCGAACCGCTCAGCACAGCGCGATATGTGTTGAGCGTACGCGGGAAGAGAGGTCACTTCACCCAGCGGGTGAAGTGAGCGACCCGCTAGATTGGCCTGCATGCAGGCCAATCTAGCAGCAGTGATAGCGATGCGTGGGGCTGCGCATCGCTATCGCTGCAGGGGGTACATACGGAGCGATAATGCTGAAATTATAAGCAATCTAGTCAGATTGCTTAGAATATCGCTCCGTGAGTACCCCCCTTAAGTCAGATGTGTACCAAGTTTGGTGTAAATTGTTCCAGGCCTTCCACAGTTATGCTGTCAGCTGACATACTCTGTGCTGCTGTCTCACCCCCTAGGGGTGTCTGACCCACACAGTGTTTGTTTCTAGAGTGAAAGTCATATGTGCACCAAGTTTGGTGTAAATTGCGCCAGGCATTCCAGAAATATGCTGTCTGCAGAAATACTCAGTGCTGTTGCCTCTCCCCTAGGGGTGCTGGGGGTGTCTCACCCCCTCAGTGTTTGTTTCCAGATTGTAAGGCATATGTGTACGAATTTTTGAGTACATTGCTCCAGCAATTCCGGAGTTATGCTGTCTCCTGATGTACTCTGTGCTGCTGCCCCCCCGCCCCCCCTCCCCCCCATGGGTGTTAGGGATTTCTAATTGTTTCAGTTGTCTCCGCCGTGTTTTAATATGCTCGTATGTAAAAATAAGATTTTACTTACCGATAAATCTATTTCTCGAAGTCCGTAGTGGATGCTGGGGACTCCGTCAGGACCATGCTGGGGACTCCGTCAGGACCATGGGGATTAGCGGCTCCGCAGGAGACAGGGCACAAAAATAAAGCTTTAGGATCAGGTGGTGTGCACTGGCTCCTCCCCCTATGACCCTCCTCCAAGCCTCAGTTAGGACACTGTGCCCGGACGAGCGTACACAATAAGGAAGGATTTTGAATCCCGGGTAATACTCATACCAGCTACACCAATCACACCGTACAACTTGTGATCTGAACCCAGTTAACAGTATGACAACGTAGGAGCCTCTGAACAGACGGCTCACAACAATAACAACCCGATTTCTTTGTAACAATAACTATGTACAAGTATTGCAGACAATCCGCACTTGGGATGGGCGCCCAGCATCCACTACGGACTACGAGAAATAGATTTATCGGTAAGTAAAATCTTATTTTCTCTAACGTCCTAGTGGATGCTGGGGACTCCGTCAGGACCATGGGGATTATACCAAAGCTCCCAAACGGGCGGGAGAGTGCGGATGACTCTGCAGCACCGAGTGAGAGAACTCCAGGTCCTCCTCAGCCAGGGTGTGCCCCTGACCAAGTAGCAGCTCGGCAAAGTTGTAAAGCCGAGACCCCTCGGGCAGCCGCCCAAGATGAGCCCACCTTCCTTGTGGAATGGGCATTTACATATTTTGGCTGTGGCAGGCCTGCCACAGAATGTGCAAGCTGAATTGTACTACACATCCAACTAGCAATCGTCTGCTTAGAAGCAAGAGCACCCAGTTTGTTGGGTGCATACAGGATAACAGCAAGTCAGTTTTCCTGACTCCAGCCGTCCTGGAAACCTATATTTTCAGGGCCCTGACAACATCTAGCAACTTGGAGTCCTCCAAGTCCCTAGTAGCCACAGGTACCACAATAAGCTGGTTCAGGTGAAACGCTGACACCACCTTATGGAGAAACTGGGGACGAGTCCGCAGCTCTGCCCTGTCCGAATGGACAATCAGATATGGGCTTTTGTGAGACAAAGCCGCCAATTCTGACACTCGCCTGGCCGAGGCCAGGGCCAACATCATGGTCACTTTCCATGTGAAATATTTCAAATCCACAGATTTGAGCGGTTTAAACCAATGTGATTTGAGGAATCCCAGAACTACGTTGAGATCCCACAGTGCCACTGGAGGCACAAAAGGGGGTTGTATATGCAGTACTCCCTTGACAAACTTCTGGACTTCAGGAACTGAAGCCAATTCTTTCTGGAAGAAAATCGACAGGGCCGAAATTTGAACCTTAATGGACCCCAATTTTGAGGCCCATAGACACTCCTGTTTGCAGGAAATGCAGGAATCGACCGAGTTGAAATTTCTTCGTGGGGCCTTCCTGGCCTCACACCACGCAACATATTTTTGCCACATGTGGTGATAATGTTGTGCGGTCACCTCCTTCCTGGCTTTGACCAGGGTAGGAATGACCTCTTCCGGAATGCCTTTTTCCCTTAGGATCCGGCGTTCAACCGCCATGCCGTCAAACGCAGCCGCGGTAAGTCTTGGAACAGACATGGTACTTGCTGAAGCAAGTCCCTTCTTAGCGGCAGAGGCCATGAGTCCTCTGTGAGCATCTCTTGAAGTTCCGGGTACCAAGTCCTTCTTGGCCAATCCGGAGCCACGAGTATAGTTCTTACTCCTCTACGTCTTATAATTCTCAGTACCTTAGGTATGAGAAGCAGAGGAGGGAACACATACACCGACTGGTACACCCACGGTGTTACCAGAACGTCCACAGCTATTGCCTGAGGGTCTCTTGACCTGGCGCAATTCCTGTCCAGTTTTTTGTTCAGGCGGGATGCCATCATGTCCACCTTTGGTCTTTCCCAACGGTTCACAATCATGTGGAAGACTTCCCGATGAAGTCCCCACTCTCCCGGGTGGAGGTCGTGCTGAGGAAGTCTGCTTCCCAGTTGTCCACTCCCGGAATGAACACTGCTGACAGTGCTAACACATGATTTTCCGCCCAGCGAAGAATCCTTGCAGTTTCTGCCATTGCCCTCCTGCTTCTTGTGCCGCCCAGTCTGTTTACGTGGGCGACTGCCGTGATGTTGTCCCACTGGATCAATACCGGCTGACCTTGAAGCAGAGGTCTTGCTAAGCTTAGAGCATTGTAAACTGCTCTTAGCTCCAGTATATTTATGTGGAGAGAAGTCTCCAGACTTGATCAGACTCCCTGGAAATTTTTTCCTTGTGTGACTGCTCCCCAGCCGTTCAGGCTGGCATCCGTGGTCACCAGGACCCAGTCCTGAATGCCGAATCTGTGGCCCTTTAGTAGATGAGCACTCTGCAGCCACCACAGAAGAGACACCCTTGTCCTTGGAGACAGGGTTATCCGCTGATGCATCTGAAGATGCGATCCGGACCATTTTTCCAGCAGATCCCACTGAAAAAGTTCTTGCGTGAAATCTGCCGAATGGAATCGCTTCGTAAGAAGCCACCATTTTTCCCAGGACCCTTGTGCAATGATGCACTGACACTTTTCCTGGTTTTAGGAGGTTCCTGACTAGCTCAAATAACTCCCTGGCTTTCTCCTCCGGGAGAAACACCTTTTTCTGGACTGTGTCCAGACTCATCCCTAGGAACAGCAGACGTGTCGTCGGAGACAGCTGCGATTTTGGAATATTTAGAATCCACCCGTGCGGTCGTAGAACTACTTGAGATAGTGCTACTCCGACCTCCAACTGTTCTCTGGACCTTGCCCTTATCAGGAGATCGTCCAAGTAAGGGATAATTAAGACGCCTTTTCTTTGAAGAAGAATCATCATTTCGGCCATTACCTAGGTAAAGACCCGGGGTGCCGTGCACAATCCAAACGGCAGCGTCTGAAACTGATAGTGACAGTTTTGTACCACGAACCTGAGGTATTCTTGGTGAGAAGGGCAAATTGGGACATGGAGGTAAGCATCCTTGATGTCCAGGGACACCATATAGTCCCCTTCCTGGTTCGCTATCACTGCTCTGAGTGACTCCATCTTGATTTGAACCTTTGTATGTAAGCGTTCAAATATTTCAGATTTAGAATAGGTCTCACCGAGCCGTCTGGCTTCAGTACCACAATATAGTGTGGAATAGTACCCCTTTCCTTGTTGTAGGAGGGGTACTTTGATTATCACCTGCTGGGAATACAGCTTGTGAATTGTTTCCAATACTGCCTCCCTGTCGGAGGGAGACGTTGGTAAAACAGACTTCAGGAACCTGCGAGGGGGAGACGTCTCGAACTTCCAATCTGTACCCCTGGGATACTACTTGTAGGATCCAGGGGTCCACTTGCGAGTGAGCCCACTGCGCACTGAAACTCTTGAGACGACCCCCCACCGCAGCTGTTTGTACGGCCCCAGCGTCATGCTGAGGACTTGGCAAAAGCGGTGGAGGGCTTCTGTTCCTGGGAATGGGCTGCCTGCTGCAGTCTTCTTCCCTTTCCTCTATCCCTGGGCAGATATGACTGGCCTTTTGCCTGCTTGCCCTTATGGGGACGAAAGGACAGAGGCTGAAAAGATGGTGTCTTTTTCTGCTGAGATGTGACTTGGGGTAAAAAAGGTGAATTTTCCAGGTGTTGCCGTGGCCACCAGGTCCGATGGACCGACCCCAAATAACTCCTCCCCTTTATACGGCAATACTTCCATGTGCCGTTTGGAATCTGCATCACCTGACCACTGTCGTGTCCATAAACATCTTCTGGCAGATATGGACATCGCACTTACTCTTGATGCCAGAGTGCAAATATCCCTCTGTGCATCTCGCATATATAGAAATGCATCCTTTAAATGCTCTATAGTCAATAAAATACTGTCCCTGTCAAGGGTATCAATATTTTCAGTCAGGGAATCCGACCAAGCCACCCCAGCGCTGCACATCCAGGCTGAGGCGATCGCTGGTCGCAGTATAACACCAGTATGTGTGTATATACTTTTTAGGATATTTTCCAGCCTCCTATCAGCTGGCTCCTTGAGGGCGGCCGTATCTGGAGACGGTAACGCCACTTGTTTTGATAAGCGTGTGAGCGCCTTATCCACCCTAAGGGGTGTTTCCCAACGCGCCCTAACTTCTGGCGGGAAAGGGTATAACGCCAATAATTTTCTATCGGGGAAAACCCACGCATCATCACACACTTCATTTAATTTATCTGATTCAGGAAAAACTACAGGTAGTTTTTTCACACCCCACATAATACCCTCTTTTGTGGTACTTGTAGTATCAGAAATATGTAACACCTCCTTCATTGCCCTTAACATGTAACGTGTGGCCCAAATGGAAAATACGTTTGTTTCTTCACCGTCGACACTGGAGTCAGTGTCCGTGTCTGTGTCGACCGACTGAGGTAAATGGGCGTTTTAAAGCCCCTGACGGTGTTTGAGACGCCTGGACAGGTACTAATTGGTTTGCCGGCCGTCTCATGTCGTCAACCGACCTTGCAGCGTGTTGACATTATCACGTAATTCCCTAAATAAGCCATCCATTCCGGTGTCGACTCCCTAGAGAGTGACATCACCATTACAGGCAATTGCCCCGCCTCCTCACCAACATCGTCCTCATACATGTCGACACAGCCGTACCGACACACAGCACACACACAGGGAATGCTCTGATAGAGGACAGGACCCCACTAGCCCTTTGGGGAGACAGAGGGAGAGTTTGCCAGCACACACCAAAACGCTATAATTATACAGGGACAACCTTTATATAAGTGTTTTTCCCTTATAGCATCTTAATATATATATAATCATATCGCCAAATAAGTGCCCCCCCTCTCTGTTTTAACACTGTTTCTGTAGTGCAGTGCAGGGAAGAGCCTGGGAGCCTTCCCACCAGCATTTCTGTGAGGGAAAATGGTGCTGTGTGCTGAAAAGAATAGGCTCCGCCCCCTTTTCGGCGGGCTTCTTCTCCCGTTTTTCTGAGACCTGGCAGGGGTTAAATACATCCATATAGCCCCAGGGGCTATATGTGATGTATTTTTTAGCCAGAACAAGGTATTCTCATTGCTGCCCAGGGCGCCCCCTGCAGCGCCCTGCACCCTCCGTGACCGCTGGTGTGAAGTGTGTGACAACAATGGCGCACAGCTGCAGTGCTGTGCGCTACCTCATGAAGACTGAAAAGTCTTCTGCCGCCGGTTTCTGGACCTCTTCGCTTTTCGGCATCTGTAAGGGGGTCGGCGGCGCGGCTCCGGGACCGGACTCCATGGCTGGGCCTGTGTTCGATCCCTCTGGAGCTAATGGTGTCCAGTAGCCTAAGAAGCCAATCCATCCTGCACGCAGGTGAGTTCACTTCTTCTCCCCTAAGTCCCTCGTTGCAGTGAGCCTGTTGCCAGCAGGACTCACTGAAAATAAAAAACCTAAAAACTTTTTCTAAGCAGCTCTTTAGGAGAGCCACCTAGATTGCACCCTGCTCGGACGGGCACAAAAACCTAACTGAGGCTTGGAGGAGGGTCATAGGGGGAGGAGCCAGTGCACACCACCTGATCCTAAAGCTTTATTTTTGTGCCCTGTCTCCTGCGGAGCCGCTAATCCCCATGGTCCTGACGGAGTCCCCAGCATCCACTAGGACGTTAGAGAAATTTCATGATCTTCGCTTGTAAACTGTGGATTAGTATAGAAAGACAGGACAGATTTTCGCTTTTATATAGTAGATCATACTTCAAAAATGAATTGAACATTTTCCTTTATTTCTTTATCTTTATAAATTTGAAATAAAAATCCTCAACTTTAAAAAATGAAATCTCAAATTGTCTTCAGGTTTAAGATGAGACCACAATTAACATACAACCAAAATATGTACTCTACTTTATTACCTAATTTGTTTAACCAACTAAGATATATTGGTCGTAATCTACCAATGTACAGTATCATGACTTAAACCAGTAGGGGGGTTAAGGCACTTCGGAAAACTGGTAGAAAGGACACCTAAAATTAACATAAGCCTATAAATTCTCTTAACTTTCCCCTTTCTTACCATTGGGTTGGAGTCTGCTATGAGATCACGCAGCGAGTCCAGAAAGCCTTGATCCTCCACCATCTGTGCATTAATATCATGAAGTTTGGCAACACACACAGCAGCTGTCTTGCGTACATAAGGGTCTTCATCCTTCAGGCACTTGCGCAGAGGCTCACAGAGGTACTCTGTGATCTTATCTACACGGATGCATCCCATGGTGCGCACAGCCAAGGCCCGAATCAGAGGGTTGGGGTCCTCACAATCCTAAGAAATATTACACTTGGTCACTGCAAAGACTATTCTGTAAAACAATGGTGGAACTACAGCATGTCTCATTTTGGGGCAGATGTATTAACCTGGAAAAAGCATAAGGAAGTGATAAACCAGTGACATGTGCAAGGTGATAAAGGCACCAGCCAATCAGCTCCAATATGTAAATTAACAGTTAGGATCTGATTGGCTGGTGCCTTTATCACCTTGCACATATCACTGGTTTATCACTTCCTTATGCCTTCTCCAGGTTAATACATCTGCCCCTCAGTCCTTTATAGTAGAATTCGATTCATCTAATGTTTGTCAAACAGTTTTCAAGAACTTTTGGCAAACCAGAATATTAATTTAATACCCCTTTCACACCGCAGCTTGAACCCGGTAAATTGCCGATTTTTAAGGCTTCCTAAACGGTTCGAGCTGCGATGTGAAAGGGTCACCTTCAATTTACCGTTTTCAAAATACCAGTATTTTGAAACGGTAAAAAAGCAGGGTCCTACCCGTTTCAGACCCGTTTCATTGTGCAGTGTGAAAGGGTCTGAAACGGTATTTGCAAGCCCCAGAAGGTGATAGGCTGTCTCCATGTGTGATATCACCAGGTAGAAGCAGGAAATAAACATTTAAAATGACAACCACTGTTTTGTATGGGTGAAACGGGTTCAGTGTGAAAGGTACCAAAACGGTAATGAAATGATAATATACTGGTTACAACATGCGATGTGAAGGGGGTTTAACTGCTCAGACCCGTTTTAAGAACCATTTAAAGAACCATTTCAAAAGCATGTTTTGCAATGTGAAAGCAGCATAAGAGTCTAGAAACCCAACAGCCATCAGAGTGTAATGCTGCTTTCACATCGCAAACCCTGCTTTTAAAACGTTTCTTAAAACGGGTCTGAGCAGTTAAATCCCCTTCACATAGCATGTTGTAACCAGTATATTACCATTTCCTTACCGTTTTGGTACCTTTCACACTGAACCCGTTTCACCCATAGAAAACAGTGGTTGTCATTGTAAATGCACTTTTCTGGCCCACACATTATTAATAATTATTAATAATTTGGCTAGTCGTACGATGGAACCCAGCAGCTTCAAGCATCTTTACCATGTTTTTGTAGATTACTGCATCCTTCACTGTCCCAGTGATTTGTCTACATATTTCTTCATCCCCTCTGATCCTAAGCAGCTCCCTAACCTCCTCATCACTCCAATTTGACATTTTAAACTGTATTCTGTATAATAAAATGCTCCCTTCACTCTCATGTGTTTCCTCCAGTTTATTTCCTGCTTCTGCCTGGTGACATCACACATGGAGACAGCCTATCCCCTTCTGTGGCTTGGAAATACCGTTTCTGAGCCTTTCACACTTGCACAATGAAACGGGTCTGAACCGTGTAGGACCCTGCTTTTTAACAGTTTCAAAATACCGGTATTTTGAAAACGGTAAATTCAAGGTGGCCCTTTCACACAGCAGCTAGAACTGTTTTGGAAGGCATAAAAATCGGCAATTTACTGGGTTAAAGCTGCGGTGTGAAAGGGGTATTAGTAAACGTAACAGGCTAAATGCACGTTAGACTGAGCATGTAGATATCTTATTTTTAGTCTGAGAATGGGTTTTTATTTATTCAGCTCTTGCATAAGCCAGGTAACAACCAATGGATTTGAATCCAGAAAGCACAGGATTGTCTTGTTGACAGATAAAGACAGCGGATTTATGTAACATGTGGTTTTCTATGACATTTGTTGCAAAAAAAGTATACAAAATGTAATTATGACTCCAACAAAGATACATTTTGTTTGGCTGTGTTAAACTAAAACCGACACTGCTAACCTTGACTGCCCATTTCCCAGATATACCAATGTCACTGATACAGCATTCCACTCATCACACAACACATCTCATCCTAGTGGAGTGTGAGTATTTTAATGAGAAACATGGGGAAGGGATTCACACCTACTCAGCAAAGCATGAGAGATACTTTAAACCTACCGGTAAATCTTTTTCTCCTAGTCCGTAGAGGATGCTGGGGACTCCGTAAGGACCATGGGGTATAGACAGGCTCCGCAGGAGACATGGGTACTCTAAAGACTTTAGGATAGAATGGGTGTGCACTGGCTCCTCCCTCTATGCCCCTCCTCCAGACCTCAGTTAGAGAAACTGTGCCCAGAAAAGACGGACAGTACGAGGAAAGGATTTTTGTTAATCTAAGGGCAAGATTCATACCAGCCCACACCATCCACACCGTATAACCTAGGATATACGCAACCAGTTAACAGTATGAACAAAACAGTATCAGCCAACGACTGATCTTAACTGTAACATAACCCTTATGTAAGCAACAACTACATACAAGTCATGCAGAAATATGTCCGCACTGGGACGGGCGGCCAGCATCCTCTACGGACTAGGAGAAAAAGATTTAACGGTAGGTTTAAAATCTTATTTTCTCTTACGTCCTAGAGGTTGCTGGGGACTCCGCAAGGACCATGGGGATTATACCAAAGCTCCAGACCGGGCGGGAGAGTGCGGATGACTCTGCAGCACCGATTGTGCAAACATGAGGTCCTCATCAGCCAGGGTATCAAACTTGTAGAATTTTGCTAAAGTGTTTGAACCCGAACCAGTAGTCGCTCGGCAAAGCTGTAAAGCCGATACGCCTCGGGCAGCCGCCCAAGAGGAGCCCACCTTCCTAGTGGAATGGGCCTTTACCGAATTTGGTAACGGCAATCCAGCCGTAGAATGAGCCTGCTGAATCATGTTACAGATCCAGCGAGCAATAGTCTGCTTAGAAGCAGGAGCGCCAACCTTTTTGGCTGCATACAGGACAAACAGTGCCTCGGTTTTCCTAATCCGAGCCGTCCTGGCTACGTAAATTTTTAAGGCCCTGACTAAATCAAGGGACTTGGAATCCTCCAAATCTCCCGTAGTCACAGGCACCACAATAGGTTGGTTCATATGAAACCACCTTAGGCAAAAAATGAGGACGAGTCCTCAACTCTGCTCTATCCACATGGAAAATGAGATAGGGGCTCTTATGAGACAAAGCCGCCAATTCGGACACCCGCCTTGCAGATGCCAAGGCCAACAACATGACCACCTTCCAAGTGAGAAATTTTAATTCAACTGTTTGAAGAGGCTCAAACCAGTGAGATTTTAGGAACTGCAACACCACGTTAAGGTCCCATGGTGCCACTGGGGGCACAAAAGGAGGCTGGATGTGTAGCACTCCCTTTACAAAAGTCTGGACTTCTGGGAGAGAAGCCAATTCCTTCTGAAAGAATATAGATAGGGCCAAAATCTGTACCTTAATGGAGCCTAACTTTAGGCCCATATCCACTCCTGTCTGTAGAAAGTGGAGAAAACGGCCCAGGTGGAAATCTTCCGTAGGAGCATTCTTGGCTTCACACCAAGATACATACTTCCTCCAGATACGGTGATAATGTTTCGCCGTCACCTCCTTCCTAGCCTTTATCAGAGTAGGGATGACTTCCTCCGGAATACCTTTCCCAGCTAGGATTCGGTGTTCAACCGCCATGCCGTCAAACGTAACCGCGGTAAGTCTTGGAACACGCAGGGCCCCTGCTGCAACAGGTCCTCCCTGAGAGGAAGAAGCCATGGATCTTCTGTGAGCATCTCCTGAAGATCTGAATACCAGGCCCTTCGAGGCCAATCTGGAACAATGAGTATTGCCTGCACTCTTTTTCGTCTTATGATTCTCAATATTTTTGAGATGACAGGAAGAGGAGGGAACACATAGACCGACTGAAACACCCATGGTGTCACCAGGGCGTCTACCACTACTGCCTGAGGGTCCCTTGACCTGGCACAATACCTCCGAAGCTTCTTGTTGAGGCGTGACGCCATCATGTCTATTTGAGGAAGTCCCCAAAGACTTGTTATCTCTGCAAAAACTTCTTGATGAAGTCCCCACTCTCCTGGATGGAGATCGTGTCTGCTGAGGAAGTCTGCTTCGTAGTTGTCCACTCCCGGAATGAAGACTGCTGACAGAGCGCTTACGTGATTTTCCGCCCAGCGTAGAATCCTGGTGGCTTCCGCCATTGCCACTCTGCTCCTTGTCCCACCTTGGCGGTTTACATGAGCCACGGCTGTGACGTTGTCTGATTGAATCAGAACCGGTAGGTCGCGAAGAAGATTCTCAGCTTGTCGTAGGCCGTTGTATATGGCCCTTAATTCCAGTATGTTGATGTGTAGACAAGCCTCCTGGCTTGACCATAGTCCCTGAAAATTTCTTCCTTGTGTGACTGCTCCCCTTCTTCGGAGGCTCGCGTCTGTGGTCACCAGAACCCAGTCTTGAATGCCGAACCTGCGACCCTCTAGAAGGTGAGCACTCTGCAGCCACCACAGGAGAGACAACCTGGCCCTGGGGGACAGGCTTATTTTCTGATGAATTTGAAGATGGGACCCAGACCACTTGTCCAGAAGGTCCCACTGAAATGTCCTCGCATTAAACCTGCCGAAGGGGATGGCCTCGTAGGTCGCCACCATTTTTCCCAATACTCGAGTGCATTGATGGACTGACACTCTTTTGGGTTTTAACAGGTCTCTGACCATGTTCTGGAGTTCCTGGGCTTTTTCCATTGGGGGGAAAAAACCCTCTTTTGTTCTCTGTCCAGAATCATGCCTAAGAAAGATAGCCGAGTCGTTGGAACCAACTGTGACTTTGGTAGATTTAGAATCCAGCCATGCTGCTGCAGCACTCTCAGGGAGAGCGACACGCTTTTCTGCAACTGTTCCTTTGATCTCGCTTTTATCAGGAGATCGTCCAAGTACGGGATAATTGTGACTCCTTGCCTGCGCAGTAACACCATCATTTCCGCCATTACCTTGGTGAAAACCCTCGGGGCCGTGGAAAGCCCAAACGGCAACGTCTGAAACTGGTAATGACAGTCCTGTACAGCGAATCTCAGGTATGCCTGATGAGGAGGATATATGGGAACATGAAGGTATGCATCCTTTATGTCTAGTGACACCATAAAATCCCCCTCCTCCAGGCTGGAGATAACTGCCCTGAGCGATTCCATCTTGAACTTGAACTTTTTCAAGTACAGGTTTAGGGATTTTAAATTTAGAATGGTTCTGACCGAGCCATCCGGTTTCGGGATCAAAAATAGGGTTGAATAGTACCCTTTTCCTTGTTGTATTAGGGGAACCTTGATAATCACTTGCTGTTGACACAGCTTTTGAATTGCAGGTAAAACTATCTCCCTATCTGGGGAAGAAGCTGGTAAAGCAGATTTGAAGAATCGGCGAGGAGGCACGTCTTCGAATTCCAGCTTGTAGCCTTGGGATACAATTTCCATCGCCCAAGGATCCACGTCTGACTGAACCCAGACGTGGCTGAAGAGTCGAAGACGTGTCCCCATCGGCGCGGACTCCCTCAGTGGAGCCCCAGCGTCATGCAGTGGATTTAGTAGAAGCCGGGGAGGACTTCTGTTCCTGGGAACTAGCCGTAGCAGGCATTCTTTTCCCTCTACCCTTACCTCTGGCGAGGAAGGAAGAGCCCCGACCTTTTCTGGACTTATGCGACCGAAAAGACTGCATCTGGTACTGTAGGGTTTTCTTTTGCTGTGGGGGAACATAAGGCAAAAAAGTAGATTTACCCGCGGTAGCTGTGGAAACCAGGTCCGCGAGACCTTCCCCAAATAAAACCTCACCCATGTAAGGCAAAACTTCCATATGCCTCTTTGAGTCGACATCACCTGTCCATTGGCGGGTCCACAGTGCTCGCCTAGCAGAAATCGCCATGGCGTTGGCCCTCGAACCTAGCAGCCCAACGTCTCTCTGAGCGTCTCTAATATAGAAGATTGCGTCTTTAATGTGACCGAAGGTCAATAAAATGGTATCTCTATCTAGGGTATCAATGTCAGCTGACAAGGTATCTGTCCAAGCTGCTACCGCACTACAAACCCAAGCCGATGCTATTCCCGGTCTGAGCAAAGCACCCGTATGTGTATAAATTGATTTTAAGGTAGTTTCCGGTCTGCGATCAGCAGGATCCTTGAGGGCTGCCGTGTCTGGAGACGGTAGCGCCACCTTCTTGGACAAGCGCGTTAAAGCCTTGTCCACCCTGGGCGTGGATTCCCACCGTACCCTGTCCTGTGCAGGGAAAGGATACGCCATAAGAATCCTCTTGGGAATCTGCAGCTTTTTGTCTGGAGTTTCCCAAGCTTTTTCAAATAACGCGTTCAGCCCATGAGATGGGGGAAAGGTGACCTCAGGTTTCTTCTCCTTAAACATGCATACCCTCGTGTCAGGGACAGAGGGGTCCTCTGTGATATGCAAAACATCTTTTATTGCAATAATCATATAATTAATACTTTTGGCCACCCTTTAGTGTAATCTCGCATCATCGTAGTCGACACTGGAGTCAGAATCCGTGTCGGCATCAGTGTCTGCTACCTGGGACAGGGGACGTTTTTGAGACCCTGAAGGGCCCTGTGACACAGTCAAAGCCATTGATTGACTCCCTGTTTTATCCCTGGACTCAGCTTTGTCCAATCTCTTATGTAACAAAGCCAAATTTGCATTTAAAAATTCCACATATCCAACCAATCCGGTGTCGGCGTTGCCGACGGAGACACCACAATCATCTGCTCCACCTCCTCCTTAGAAGCCTTCCGCTTCAGACATGCCGACAGACACGTACCGACACCCCCACAAACTCAGGGATATATCTATATGGAGACAGTCCCTCAATAAAGCCCTTTGGAGAGACAGAGAGAGAGTATGCCAGCACACACCCAGCGCCGCTGTACACTGGAATAAAATTCCAGTTAGTATTCAGCGCTTTAATATACATCTATAAATACACTCACTGCGCCAATAAAATGTACCCCCCCTCTTTTTTGCCCTCTGTAACCTTGTTCAGCAGGGGAGAGTCCGGGGAGCCAGCTTCTCTGCAGTGTGCTGTGGAGAAAATGGCGCTGGTTAGTGCTGGAGGACCAAGCCCCGCCCCCTCACCGGCGGGCTTCGGTCCCGCTCAAATTATTTATACTGGCGGGGGATTATTAATATACTGCCTCCGCAGTACCTCCTTCATATGCCAGTGTCCCTAGAGTTTTTTATTGCTGCCCAGGGCGCCCCCCCTGGGTCCTGCACCCTTACAGTGCCCGCTGTGTGTGTCTCTGTGGGAGCAATGGAGCGCAGCGTTACCGCTGCACGTTACCTCAGTTACGATCTGAAGTCTTCTGCCGCCTGTGAAGTCTTCTTTTCTTCTTAATACTCACCCGGCTTCTATCTTCCGGCTCTGTGAGGAGGACGGCGGCGCGGCTCCGGGACGAACGGCGAGGGTGAGACCTGCGTTCCGACCCTCTGGAGCTAATGGTGTCCAGTAGCCTAAGAAGCAGAGCCTATCATTTAAGTAGGTCTGCTTCTCTCCCCTCAGCCCCACGATGCAGGGAGCCTGTTGCCAGCAGTGCTCCCTGAAAATAAAAATAAGATTTTAAACCTACTGGTAAATCTTTTTCTCGTAGTCCATAGAGGATGCTGGGACTCCGTAAGGACCATGGGGGATAGACGGGCTCCGCAGGAGACATGGGCACTTTAAGAAAGTCTTTAGGCTCTGGGTGTGCACTGGCTCCTCCCTCTATGCCCCTCATCCAGACATCAGTTAGAGAAACTGTGTCCAGAGGAGACGGACAGTACAAGGAAAGGATTTTAGGTAATCCAAGGGCAAGATTCATACCAGCCACACCAATCATACCGTATAACTTGTGATATACTGTCTTGTTAAGTGTGAAAAACCAACATAGCCTCGGTCCACCACTGATGAAACTATAACATAACCCTTATGTACGCAATAACTATATACAAGCCTTGCAGAAGTAGTCCGCACTTGGGACGGGCGCCCAGCATCCTCTACGGACTACGAGAAAAAGATTTACCGGTAGGTTTAAAATCTTATTTTCTCTAACGTCCTAGAGGATGCTGGGACTCCGTATGGACCATGGGGATTATACCAAAGCTCCCAAACGGGCGGGAGAGTGCGGATGACTCTGCAGCACCGATTGAGCAAACAGGAGGTCCTCCTCAGCCAGGGTATCAAACTTATAGAATTTTGAAAAGGTGTTTGACCCCGACCAAGTAGCAGCTCGGCAAAGCTGTAGTGCCGAGACCCCTCGGGCAGCCGCCCAAGACGAGCCCACCTTCCTAGTGGAATGGGCCTTAACCGATTTCGGTAACAGCAATCCTGCCGTAGAATGCGCCTGCTGAATCGTGTTACAGATCCAGCGAGCAATAGTCTGCTTTGAAGCAGGGCCGCCAACCTTGTTGGCTGCATACAGGACAAACAGTGCCTCTGTTTTTCTGATCCTAGACGTTCTGGCCACGTAAATCTTCAAAGCCCTGACCACATCAAGGGACTCGGAATCCTCCAAGTCACGTGTAGCCACAGGCATGACAATAGGCTGGTTCATATGAAAGGATGAGACCACTTTAGGTAGAAATTGAGGACAAGTCCGCAATTCCGCCCTATCCATATGAAAAAAACAGATCGGGGCTTTTATGTGATAAAGCCGCCAATTCCGAAACTCGCCTAGCCGAAGCTAAGGCTAACAACATGACCACCTTCCAAGTGAGATATTTTAACTCCACCGTTTTGAGTGGTTCAAACCAATGTGACTTAAGGAAACTTAACACCACGTTAAGGTCCCAATGCGCCACCAGAGGTACAAAAGGAGGCTGAATATGCAGTACTCCCTTCACAAAAGTCTGTACTTCAGGTAAAGAGGCCAATTCCTTTTGAAAGAAAATGGATAAGGCCGAAATCTGAACTTTAATGGAGCCTAATTTTAGGCCCAAATTCACTCCAGTTTGTAGGAAGTGAAGGAGACGGCCCAGCTGGAATTCTTCCGTAGGAGCATTCCTGGCCTCACACCAAGAAACATATTTTCGCCATTTTCGGTGATAATGTTTTGATGTCACGTCCTTCCTAGCCTTTATTAGTTTAGGAATGACCTCATCCGGAATACCTTTTTTCGCTAGGATCCGGCGTTCAACCGCCATGCCGTCAAACGCAGCCGCGGTAAGTCCTGCAACAGACCTGTTGCAGCAGGTCCTGTCTTAGAGGAAGAGGCCACGGATCTTCTGTGAGCAACTCCTGCAGCTCCGGATACCAGGTCCTTCGTGGCCAATCTGGAACAATGAGGATTGTTCTCACTCCTCTTTGTCTTATAATTCTCAACACTCTGGGTATGAGAGGAAGAGGAGGAAATACATAGACCGACCGGTACACCCACGGTGTCACCAGGGCATCCACAGCTACCGCCTGAGGATCTCTTGACCTGGCGCAATACCTTTTTAGCTTTTTGTTGAGACGGGACGCCATCATGTCTATTTGGGGCAGTCCCCACCGACTTGCGATCTGCTCGAAGACTTCCTGATGAAGCCCCCACTCTCTCGGATGCAGATCGTGTCTGCTGAGGAAGTCTGCTTCCCAATTGTCCACTCCCGGAATGAACACTGCGGACAGTGCACTGACATGATTCTCCGCCCAGCGAAGAATCCTGGTGGCTTCCGCCATTGCCACCCTGCTCCTTGTGCCGCCTTGGCGGTTTACATGAGCCACTGCGGTGACATTGTCTGACTGTATCAGAACTTGTTTGTCGCGAAGTAATGCCTCCGCTTGACGTAGGGCGTTGTATATGGCCCTCAACTCCAGGACGTTGAAGTGGAGACTCTCTAGACTTGACCAAAGACCTTGGAAATTTCTTCCCTGTGTGACTGCTCCCCAACCTCGGAGGCTTGCGTCCGCGGTCACCAGGATCCAGTCCTGAATGCTGAACCTGCGGCCCTCTAGGAAGTGAGCACTCTGCAGCCACCACAGGAGAGATACCCTGGCTCTGGGGGACAGGGTGATCCGCCGATGCATATGTAGATGTGACCCGGACCACTTGTCCAGCAGGTCCCATTGGAAGGTTCTCGCATGGAACCTGCCGAAGGGAATGGCTTCATATGATGCCACCATTTTCCCCAGGACTCGAGTGCAGTGATGCACCGACACCTGTTTTGGCTTCAATAGGTTCCTGACCAGAGTCATGAGTTCCTGAGCTTTTTCCGTCGGAAGAAAAACCCTTTTCTGGTCTATGTACAGAATCAAGCCCAAGAAGGTCAGACGCGTCGTAGGAACCAGCTGCGACTTCGGGATATTGAGAATCCAGCCGTGTTGCTGTAACACCTTCAATGAAAGTGACATGCTGTCCAGTAACTTCTCCCGAGATCTCGCTTTTATGAGGAGATCGTCCAAGTATGGGATAATTGTGACACCTCGCTTGCGCAGGAGCACCATCATTTCCGCCAGTACCTTGGTGAAAATCCTCGGGGCCGTGGAAAGCCCAAACGGCAACGACTGAAATTGGTAATGACAATCCTATACAGCAAATCTCAGAAACGCCTGATGAGGTGGAAATATTGGAACATGAAGGTACGCATCCTTTATGTCTAGGGAAACCATAAAATCCCCCCCTTCCAGGCTGGCGATGACCGCTCTGAGCAATTCCATCTTGAATTGAACTTTTTCAAGTATAGGTTCAGGGATTTTACATTCAAAATGGGTCTGACCGAACCGTCCGGTTTTGGGACCACAAACAGGGTTGAGTAATGTCCCTTTCCCTGTTGCAGTAGGGGAACCTTGACCACCACCTGTTGAAGATACAATTTTTGAATTGCATTTAACACTAACTCCCTCTCTGAGGGAGAAGCTGGCAGAGCCGATTTGAAAAACCGGCGAAGGGGGACCTCTTCGAATTCCAGCTTGTATCCCTGAGAAACAATTTCTATTGCCCAGGGATCCACCTGTGAGAGAACCCAGATGTGGCTAAAAAGTCGAAGACGTGCCCCCACTGGAGCGGACTCCCTCAGGGGAGCCCCAGCGTCATGCGGTGGATTTTGCAGAGGCCGGGGAGGACTTCTGTTCCGGAGAACTAGCTGTGTGCAGCTTTTTTCCTCTGCCCTTACCTCTGGCAAGAAAGGACGATCCACGTACTTTTTTGCTTTTATTCGAACGAAAGGACTGCATTTGATAATGAGGCGCTTTCTTAGGCTGTGAGGGAACATAAGGCAAAAAATTCGATTTACCTGCCGTAGCTGTGGAGACGAGGTCCGAGAGACCTTCTCCAAATAACTCCTCACCTTTGTAAGGCAAAAACTCCATACGCCTCTTCGAGTCGGCATCCCCCGTCCACTGTCGGGTCCATAAGACTCGCCTAGCGGAAACAGACATAGCGTTTATTCTGGAACTTAGTAAACAAACATCTCTTTGAGCATCCCTCATATATAATACAGCATCTTTTATATGCCCTAGGGTCATTAAAATGGTATCCTTATCTAGGGTCTCAATCTCCGCTGATAAGGAATCAGTCCATGCAGCCACAGCACTACAAACCCAGGCCGACGCCATTGCCGGTCTAAGTATTGTACCAGAATGTGTGTAAATGGACTTCATGGTAACCTCCTGCTTGCGATCAGCAGCATCCTTGAGGGTAGCCGTATCTTGGGATGGCAGTGCTATCTTTTTTGATAAGCGTGTCAATGCCTTGTCCACCTTAGGAGAGGATTCCCATCGTATCCTATCCTTTTGCGGGAAAGGATACGCCATAAGAATCCTTTTGGGAACCTGCAGTCTCTTGTCTGGAGTTTCCCAAGCCTTTTCGCATAATTCGTTCAGCTCATACGAGGATGGAAAGGTGACCTCAGGCTTTTTCTCTTTATACATGTGTACCCTCGTGTCAGGGACAGGGGGTTCCTCTGTGATATGCAAAACCTCTTTTATTGCAATAATCATATATCGAATACCCTTAGCCACTTTTGGCTGTAATTTTGCATCATCGTAGTCGACACTGGAGTCTGAATCCGTGTCGGTATCTGTGTCAACTATTTGGGATAGTGTGCGCTTCTGAGACCCCGAAGGACTCGGCGACATTGGGACAGGCATGGTTCGACTTCCTGACTGTTCCCTAGCCTCAGCTTTGTCTAATCTTTTGTGCAATAAATTCACATTAGCACTTAAGACATTCCACATATCCATCCAGTCAGGTGTCGGCGCTGCCGACGGAGTCCTTGCATTCATACACTCCCCCTCCTCCTTAGGTGAGCCTTAAACCTCATACATGTCGACACACGCGTACCGACACACCCCACACACACAGGGAAGCTCTTTTCTGAAGACAGGTTCCCCACCGGGCCCTTTGGAGAGACAGAGAGAGAGTATGCCAGCACACACCCCAGCGCTATATGACCCAGGAAAAAACACAATGTTTTACCCAGTAGCGCTGTTATAACTTTATACACGCCAATTATGTGCCCGCCCCCCTCTTGAAAAACCCACTATCACCGTCAGTAAGCAGGGGAGAGTCCGGGGAGCTTCCTCTCATCGCGGTGCTGTGGAGAAAATGGCGCTGGTGAGTGCTGAGGAAGAAGCCCCGCCCCCTCGGCGGCAGGCTTCTGTCCCGCTCAAAATCTATCAAAACATGGCGGGGGCTCTTTATATACATGTACAGTGCCCAGCTGTACATGTATATATATATATACTTTTGCCATAGCAGAGGTTTATACTGCAGCCCAGGGCGCCCCCCCTGCGCCCTGCACCCTTACAGTGACCGGAGTGTGTGAGGTTAACGGGAGCAATGGCGCACAGCTTCACCGCTGTGCGTTACCTCTATGAAGATCAGACGTCTTCTGCCGCCTCTGAAGTCTTCTTTCTTCTCATACTCACCCGGCTTCTATCTTCTGGCTCTGCGAGGAGGACGGCGGCGCGGCTCTGGGACGGACGGCGAGGATGAAACCTGCGTACCAATCCCTCTGGAGCTAATGGTGTCCAGTAGCCTAAGAAACAGGACCTTGAAACTCAGAGAAGTAGGACTGTTTCTCTCTCCTCAGTCCCTCGATGCAGGGAGTCTGTTGCCAGCAGGCTCCCTGAAAATAAAAAACCTAACCAAAATACTTTCTTACAGGAAACTCAGGAGAGCTCCCTGCAGTGCACCCATCTCCTCTGGGCACAGTATCAAACTGAGGTCTGGAGGAGGGGCATAGAGGGAGGAGCCAGTGCACACCCAGAGCCTAAAGTCTTTCTTAAAGTGCCCATGTCTCCTGCGGAGCCCGTCTATCCCCCATGGTCCTTACGGAGTCCCAGCATCCTCTAGGACGTTAGGTTTTTCTCTAACAAAAAGTATTTTTTACAGAGAAACTCAGGAGAGCTACCCTGCAATGCACCCAATCTCCTCTGGGCACAGGATCTGAGGTCTGGAGGAGGGGCATAGAGGGAGGAGCCAGTGCACACCCATTCTATCCTAAAGTCTTTAGAGTGCCCATGTCTCCTGCGGAGCCAGTCTATACCCCATGGTCCTTACGGAGTCCCCAGCATCCTCTAGGATGTAAGAGAAATATGTATCAACACACATTCATACATGTATTTCTACATTGCCCACTCAGTGGCCACGTTATTAGGTACACATTTAATTACTGAACAAATGAATCCTTGAATCAACAAGTTACTTGAAACATTCCTTAGAGATTCTGATCTATTTTGCATGATAGCAACATGCAGTTGCTAAAACATATGTTTCATATATTCTATCAACCACATTGTATTGAGTACACTGGAGTCCTTGTCATGTATGTGTAAAAAGCTTGAGATGATGTGCGTTTTGTGACATGGTGTATTATCCTGCTGGGAGCAGCCTTTAGAAGACAGACAGACTCTGGCCATAAAGTGATGTACAATACTCAGTTAAGCAATGCTCAAAATAAGATTTTACTTACCGATAAATCTATTTCTCGGAGTCCGTAGTGGATGCTGGGGTTCCTGAAAGGACCATGGGGAATAGCGGCTCCGCAGGAGACAGGGCACAAAAAGTAAAGCTTTTCCAGATCAGGTGGTGTGCACTGGCTCCTCCCCCTATGACCCTCCTCCAGACTCCAGTTAGGTACTGTGCCCGGACGAGCGTACACAATAAGGGAGGATTTTGAATCCCGGGTAAGACTCATACCAGCCACACCAATCACACCGTACAACTTGTGATCTAAACCCAGTTAACAGTATGATAACAGCGGAGCCTCTGAAAGATGGCTTCCTTCAACAATAACCCGAATTAGTTAACAATAACTATGTACAATTATTGCAGATAATCCGCACTTGGGATGGGCGCCCAGCATCCACTACGGACTCCGAGAAATAGATTTATCGGTAAGTAAAATCTTATTTTCTCTATCGTCCTAGTGGATGCTGGGGTTCCTGAAAGGACCATGGGGATTATACCAAAGCTCCCAAACGGGCGGGAGAGTGCGGATGACTCTGCAGCACCGAATGAGAGAACTCCAGGTCCTCCTTCGCCAGAGTATCAAATTTGTAAAATTTTACAAACGTGTTCTCCCCTGACCACGTAGCTGCTCGGCAAAGTTGTAATGCCGAGACCCCTCGGGCAGCCGCCCAAGATGAGCCCACCTTCCTTGTGGAGTGGGCCTTTACAGATTTAGGCTGTGGCAGGCCTGCCACAGAATGTGCAAGTTGGATTGTGCTACAGATCCAACGAGCAATCGTCTGCTTAGACGCAGGAGCACCCATCTTGTTGGGTGCATACAATATAAACAACGAGTCAGATTTTCTGACTCCAGCTGTCCTTGCAATATATATTTTTAATGCTCTGACAACGTCCAGTAACTTGGAGTCCTCCAAGTCACTTGTAGCCGCAGGCACTACAATAGGCTGGTTCAGATGAAATGCTGACACCACCTTAGGGAGAAAATGCGGACGAGTCAGCAGTTCTGCCCTGTCCGAATGGAAAATCAGATATGGGCTTTTGTAAGATAAAGCTGCCAGTTCTGACACTCTCCTGGCCGAAGCCAGGGCTAGAAGCATGGTCACTTTCCATGTGAGATATTTCAAATCCACCTTCTTTAGTGGTTCAAACCAATGAGATTTTAGAAAGTCCAAAACCACATTGAGATCCCACGGTGCCACTGGAGGCACCACAGGAGGCTGTATATGTAGCACTCCCTTAACAAAGGTCTGGACTTCAGGGACTAAAGCCAATTCTTTTTGAAAGAAAATCGACAGGGCCGAAATTTGAACCTTAATAGATCCCAATTTGAGACCCATAGACAATCCTGATTGCAGGAAATGCAGGAATCGACCCAGTTGAAATTCCTCCGTCGGAGCACTCCGATCTTCGCACCACGCAACATATTTTCGCCAAATTCGGTGATAATGTTGCACGGTTACTTCCTTCCTTGCTTTAATCAAAGTAGGAATGACTTCTTCCGGCATGCCTTTTTCCTTTAGGATCCGGCGTTCAACCGCCATGCCGTCAAACGCAGCCGCGGTAAGTCTTGAAACAGACAGGGACCCTGCTGAAGCAAGTCCCTCCTTAGAGGTAGAGGCCACGGATCTTCCGTGATCATCTCTTGAAGTTCCGGGTACCAAGTCCTTCTTGGCCAATCCGGAACCACTAGTATCGTCCTTACGCCTCTTTGCCGTATAATTCTCAATACTTTTGGTATGAGAGGCAGAGGAGGAAACACATACACCGACTGGTACACCCAAGGCGTTACCAGCGCGTCCACAGCTATTGCCTGCGGATCTCTTGACCTGGCGCAATACCTGTCCAGTTTTTTGTTGAGGCGAGACGCCATCATGTCCACCATTGGTCTTTCCCAACGGGTTACCAGCAAGTGGAAGACTTCTGGATGAAGTCCCCACTCTCCCGGGTGAAGATCGTGTCTGCTGAGGAAGTCTGCTTCCCAGTTGTCCACTCCCGGGATGAACACTGCTGACAGTGCTATCACATGATTCTCTGCCCAGCGAAGAATCCTTGCAGCTTCTGCCATTGCACTCCTGCTTCTTGTGCCGCCCTGTCTGTTCACATGGGCGACTGCCGTGATGTTGTCCGACTGGATCAACACCGGTTTTCCCTGAAGCAGAGGTTCTGCCTGGCTTAGAGCATTGTATATTGCTCTTAGTTCCAGAATGTTTATGTGAAGAGACGTTTCCAGGCTCGTCCATACTCCCTGGAAGTTTCTTCCTTGTGTGACTGCTCCCCAGCCTCTCAGGCTGGCGTCCGTGGTCACCAGGATCCAATCCTGTATGCCGAATCTGCGGCCCTCCAATAGATGAGCACTCTGCAACCACCACAGAAGAGACACCCTTGTCCTTGGAGACAGGGTTATCCGCAGGTGCATCTGAAGATGCGACCCTGACCATTTGTCCAACAGATCCCTTTGGAAAATTCTTGCGTGGAATCTGCCGAATGGAATTGCTTCGTAAGAAGCCACCATTTTTCCCAGGACTCTTGTGCATTGATGTACAGACACCTTTCCTGGTTTTAGGAGGTTCCTGACAAGCTCGGATAACTCCTTGGCTTTTTCCTCCGGGAGAAAAACCTTTTTCTGAACCGTGTCCAGAATCATCCCTAGGAACAGCAGACGAGTTGTCGGCATTAACTGGGATTTTGGAATATTCAGAATCCACCCGTGCTGTTTTAGCACTTCTTGAGACAGTGCTAATCCCATCTCTAGCTGTTCTCTGGACCTTGCCCTTATTAGGAGATCGTCCAAGTATGGGATAATTAATATGCCTTTTCTTCGAAGAAGAATCATCATCTCGGCCATTACCTTTGTAAAGACCCGAGGTGCCGTGGACAATCCGAACGGCAGCGTCTGAAACTGATAGTGACAGTTTTGTACAACGAACCTGAGGTACCCCTGGTGTGAGGGGTAAATTGGAACGTGGAGATACGCATCCTTGATGTCCAAGGATACCATAAAGTCCCCCTCTTCCAGGTTCGCTATCACTGCTCTGAGTGACTCCATCTTGAACTTGAACTTCTTTATGTACAGGTTCAAGGACTTCAGATTTAGAATAGGCCTTACCGAGCCATCCGGCTTCGGTACCACAAAAAGAGTGGAATAATACCCCTTCCCTTGTTGTAGAAGAGGTACCTTGACTATCACCTGCTGAGAGTACAGCTTGTGAATGGCTTCCAAAACCGTCTCCCTTTCGGAGGGGGACGTTGGTAAAGCAGACTTCAGGAAACGGCGAGGTGGATCTGTCTCTAATTCCAACCTGTACCCCTGAGATATTATCTGCAGGATCCAGGGATCTACCTGCGAGTGAGCCCACTGCGCGCTGTAATTTTTGAGACGACCACCCACCGTCCCCGAGTCCGCTTGAGAAGCCCCAGCGTCATGCTGAGGCTTTTGTAGAAGCCGGGGAAGGCTTCTGTTCCTGGGAAGGAGCTGCCTGTTGCTGTCTCTTCCCTCGACCTCTGCCTCGTGGCAGATATGAATAGCCCTTTGCTCTCTTATTTTTAAAGGAACGAAAGGGCTGCGGTTGAAAAGTCGGTGCCTTTTTCTGTTGGGGAGTGACTTGAGGTAGAAAGGTGGATTTCCCGGCTGTAGCCGTGGCCACCAAATCTGATAGACCGACTCCAAATAACTCCTCCCCTTTATACGGCAAAACTTCCATATGTCGTTTTGAATCCGCATCGCCTGTCCACTGTCGCGTCCATAAAGCTCTTCTGGCCGAAATGGACATAGCACTTACCCGTGATGCCAGTGTGCAGATATCCCTCTGTGCATCACGCATATAAAGAAATGCATCCTTTATTTGTTCTAACGACAGTAAAATATTGTCCCTGTCCAGGGTATCAATATTTTCAATCAGGGACTCTGACCAAACTACCCCAGCACTGCACATCCAGGCAGTCGCTATAGCTGGTCGTAGTATAACACCTGCATGTGTGTATATACTTTTTTGGATATTTTCCATCCTCCTATCTGATGGATCTTTAAGTGCGGCCGTCTCAGGAGAGGGTAACGCCACTTGTTTAGATAAGCGTGTTAGCGCCTTGTCCACCCTAGGAGGTGTTTCCCAGCGCTCCCTAACCTCTGGCGGGAAAGGGTATAATGCCAATAATTTCTTTGAAATTATCAGCTTTTTATCAGGGGCAACCCACGCTTCATTACACACGTCATTTAATTCTTCTGATTCAGGAAAAACTATAGGTAGTTTTTTCACACCCCACATAATACCCTGTTTAGTGGTACCTGTAGTATCAGCTAAATGTAACGCCTCCTTCATTGCCAAAATCATATAACGTGTGGCCCTACTGGAAAATACGGTTGATTCGTCACCGTCACCACTGGAGTCAGTGCCTGTGTCTGGGTCTGTGTCGACCGACTGAGGCAAAGGGCGTTTCACAGCCCCTGACGGTGTTTGAGTCGCCTGGACAGGCACTAATTGATTGTCCGGCCGTCTCATGTCGTCAAACGACTGCTTTAGCGTGTTGACACTATCCCGTAGTTCCATAAATAAAGGCATCCATTCTGGTGTCGACTCCCTAGGGGGTGACATCCTCATATTTGGCAATTGCTCCGCCTCCACACCAATATCGTCCTCATACATGTCGACACACACGTACCGACACACAGCAGACACACAGGGAATGCTCCTAACGAAGACAGGACCCACTAGCCCTTTGGGGAGACAGAGGGAGAGTTTGCCAGCACACACCAAAAGCGCTATATATAACAGGGATAGCCTTATAATAAGTGCTCCCTTATAGCTGCTTTATATATATCAAAATATCGCCATAAATTTGCCCCCCCTCTCTGTTTTACCCTGTTTCTGTAGTGCAGTGCAGGGGAGAGACCTGGGAGCCGTCCTGACCAGCGGAGCTGTGAGAGGAAATGGCGCCGTGTGCTGAGGAGATAGGCCCCGCCCCTTTTCCGGCGGGCTCGTCTCCCGCTATTTAGTGAATCCAGGCAGGGGTTAAATATCTCCATATAGCCTCTGGGGGCTATATGTGAGGTATTTTTAGCCTTTATATAGGTTACATTTGCCTCCCAGGGCGCCCCCCCCCAGCGCCCTGCACCCTCAGTGACTGCGTGTGAAGTGTGCTGAGAGGAAAAAGGCGCACAGCTGCAGTGCTGTGCGCTACCTTTAGAAGACTGCAGGAGTCTTCAGCCGCCGATTCTGGACCTCTTCTGACTTCAGCATCTGCAAGGGGGCCGGCGGCGCGGCTCCGGTGACCATCCAGGCTGTACCTGTGATCGTCCCTCTGGAGCTGATGTCCAGTAGCCAAGAAGCCAATCCATCCTGCACGCAGGTGAGTTCACTTCTTCTCCCCTCAGTCCCTCGTTGCAGTGATCCTGTTGCCAGCAGGACTCACTGTAAAATAAAAAACCTAAGCTAAACTTTTTCTAAGCAGCTCTTTAGGAGAGCCACCTAGATTGCACCCTTCTCGGCCGGGCACAAAATCTAACTGGAGTCTGGAGGAGGGTCATAGGGGGAGGAGCCAGTGCACACCACCTGATCTGGAAAAGCTTTACTTTTTGTGCCCTGTCTCCTGCGGAGCCGCTATTCCCCATGGTCCTTTCAGGAACCCCAGCATCCACTAGGACGATAGAGAAATGATATTAAGCTGTCTAATGACATGAAAGCATCCCTCACGCCACCAGAAGCAAGATGAATCCATGTTTATGCAAGTCGCAAACATTGAGATTAATCAGACCAGGTAATGTTTTGACAATCTTTAACTGTCCAGTTTTGGCGAGTCTGTGCCTACTACTGCCTCAGATTCCAGTTTTAATTGGTCAGGAGTGGAACATTGCATGGTCTTCTGCGGTTCTGAGGTTCGACATGCTGTGCAGTCAGAGATACTCATCTGCATACTACTGGTGTAATGGATGGTTATCAAAGTTACTGTTGAACCAGCCAAGCCATTCTGACCTCTTAACATAGCATTTATACCAACAAAACTGCAGTTCACTGGATGATTCTCTGTTAACTATAGAGACTTACAGTATGAGGGAAAATTCCTGGACAACAGCAGTTTTAGAGATACATAAAATAACCAGTATGGTACCAACAATCATTTCACGGCCAAGGTCACGGAAAACACAATTCTTGATTCTAGTGTTTGGTCTGAACAACCAAACTAAACCTAATTGAAGATGGTGTCATGATTTTATACACTTGAGTTGCTGTCACATGATTGGCTGTTTCAATATGTGCAATAACAAGCAGGTACACGTAATAAAGTGGTCACTGAGTGTATATACACACATACATAAAAAGAAATGCATATACTGTATTAGAAAGTTTTTAACTCAGACAGCTACCTTGACAAAGCTGTTTACAGCCATAATAGCCATGTCTGGCTGGCTCTTGGCATAGTTCATCAGGTACAGGTATACAAGTTTCTTCAGCTCCAGGTTGTCTGTCTGCATGCAATTCACTACATCTGGAAACAGAGAACTGCAGCAGAGAGGGAAGAAAGGTGAAGTGAAAACAGTGATCCTTGAATTGAATTGGGCAAACAAATTATTACAAATTATGACAAGGTTTTGTTAGCCTACAGCAAGGCCACGGTTATGTTACCAATATTCAATTCACATTGGTATGTTAGGTCTGCAGCTTTGAAATTAGCAATTACAGACCAATGTGTAGCCAGATTATTGGAATAATCACAGCAGCACAGATTATTTTTGGACAGGAGTTTGTTTATCTTCTTGGAGGCAGTTACCTGTCCAACTGCGTGATTATGTTTAGGAGGCCAGGACTGAATATGGCGGGACAGAGAGAAGAAGATGTGAGGAGGATGATGCATGCAACAAATTTCAAGGCAGAGTTTAATAGTGTACCCAGAGTCCTATAACAGCAGAGCACTGAGGTGAAAGTACAGTTAAAGGTAGACGGGAACAATGTAGTGACAAACACTCCTCCATATAAAATTATGTGAATACATCCAACAGGCTAGCGAACAAATGATTTCAACAGCTACATATAACACTTGTAAAGCCATGAAAAAAATAAACATTACATATTTCATGCACAATGACAAATATACAGGCAAAACTAAGGAAACATATCGCTTTCAGGGAAACTATACCAAAAGAACTGCTTTTTCATTCAGATTATTACATTATATTTTTATGATTTTTCAGGATACAGGACTTTATTTTATTGTAGAAAAATATTGAAAACATAATTGCAATTTTTCAAAACTATTCCTAGCTTTTTCTCTTTAACAAAAAATAAATAAATTCCTGTCTTCTTGATTTGATGGTTTAAATGGTCACTTTGCATCGTAGTTTTATCTAGTGTTGCTTTGAGGTTAGATTTACTGTTTAGTTCTCATATTTAACAACAATATTTTTATTGAAGAAAAATTTTAACATTACAGACTTACCAAAATGTCATAAACATCCACAGACTATATCACATCACGTTATCTAAGCCGCAATGATGTTAAAAGAAGAGACAGGGGGAAAGGGACAAACAAAAAGGGAAAGAGGAAGGTAACAAATACAAACTGTAAATATATTAGTCAATATAGGAGTATAAATAGATAGTACCTATCTCAAAGTCCATGTGAAGGATGCAGAAAAAGAGAGAAAGAAGTCTCTCTCTATATCCCGCAAGAGAATATATTGGAGGAATGCATAAAAGTCAATCTTACAGAGCAAGGCAACTCTCGACGACTAAATGGATAAGGAACAACTAGTATGTTTTCCCTAATGTGAGAAATTAGCCGAAGCAATATGAGCAGCATAGAAATCCGACCAGGCTGACCATTTCCTTAGAGGAGAGGATATGGCCGTAGAGTACTTAAAGCCTATAGTTTCCATTTCAAAACTCCTCTGGACATAGGATACAATCTTTGATAGTGTTGGGGGATCTGTCCTTTTCCAATACTGAGCCAATACCGCCCTGGTAACTATCAATACATGGCCTACAACATATGAATTCATACTTTGCAAAGAGGGAGGAAAATGATGCACAAGACAATCTCAGGGAGAAATGGAAAAGAAACTTCCATAATCTGCTGAATTAACTCAAATACCTAATTTCATAAAACTTTGATTTTTGGGCAAAGCCAAAATATATGTAGTAAAGGACCTTCGGAGCCTCAAAGTCTCCAGCAAAATTTGGAAGAGTCAGGCCAAATCTTACGTAGTTTATCTGGAGTGTGGTACAGACCATGTATAGTTGTAAATATCATGTCTGAATGATTTATACATCTAGGAAATCCTAAAAACATTTAAGACATTTTTTTTCCCATTCCTCATATGTTAACGTTATATTCAACTCTAATTCCGATTTAGTTTGAATATGAAGTTTCGGGGCTTCGTGAGGGAAGAGGAGAGTAGAGTACCATAGAGAGATGCCATTTTTGTGACCAGGAGTAGAAAATTTTGAAAACCCGTATGGAGGTGGAGCAGGGAGAGGGTGCGAGTCAAGTGAGTTTGTCGAAATCCAATGTCTGATACATAGGTACTTATGGGGTGAGCATGAGATGTCATGGCATGAGAGGGTCACAGGCTTGTGGTATCCTGCTAATCAGAATGCAAAGGCAAGTGAGGTTTTGTAAAAATAAAATAAGTAATATGTTGCATTTTGATTTTAGTGGCTTATATCCATATGAACCTTTTAACAATCGTTAAAGAGACATGGATGTGCCTTTAGAATGGAAATGAAGGAAATACTCCTTTACATTTAAAATAATTCCAGTACTTTTAAAATAACATTGTAAAGGGTATGCATTTAATTTGCCGGCTATTGGGATCCTGACGGTCAGGATACAGATGCCGGAATCCCAACAGCTGGCAATGCCGCCAGTCAAGAGTACCAGCGCTACAGGACTACTCCCACTCGTGATTGTCCACGACACCCATAGAGTGGGAATAGAACCTGTGGCGAGCGCAGCGAGACACCGAGCCCACAGCGTGACAAGCGCAGTGAGCCCAAGGGGACTCTTTGCTCTCGCCCCGCTGCCGGCATACTAGCGGCCGGGATGCCGCTGTCGGTACACTGACTGCCAGCGTCCCGGCTGCCAGTAAATCATACTGAATCCTTGTAAAGGACAGTCAATTTACTGCAGATTTAAAGCTAACAGTGTTGATTCCGTATCTTCGTCTGTATCTGAATCTTTTGCTAATCGCACATTCAACTTTATGCAAATGCTGCTACAAAGTCCTTCCCTGGTGTACATACACGTATATAAATGAGAAAGGACTGAGATGCCCACTTTCAGCATCCGTAGACACTGAAATACCAATCCTTGGATGCACCATCAAAACTCACACCAGCCCTATGTCAGGTGCAGTTTCACTGACCGAGTATGGCATGCTATGTGAATGACCAAGCGTTTGTCGACGCAACCACTTCAACATGTCCGCAGCACTCCCATAAGAAGGGCCATCTCCATGCGTGCGCTGAATTACCACCTTGTCTATGCCTACTATATTTTCAATACAATTCTACTTGCGTGTGCCTGAAATTACGTACAACAACTGCAACTCTACATGCTCAAGATAAGTCATTGCCACATTCCCCTCATCTCCCTTTGCTAGAGAGAGGGCCAGGACACAACCTATTGCGCAAAACAGATCATCATCAAAATTCAGGTTCACAATTTCTACTTTGCTGCTTCCTCTACTTTCCTGGTCCACACATACTTGGTCTATACATGGCTTCAAAGCAGGAAGTCTTGTGGATGAATGGTTCAATATACTAGATGCACAGTAAGTATGTGCAGCACAAGGAGAGATCAGAATCAAAGTATTAGTATCTTGTGTGTAATACATCAAGGACCCTCTCATTGCGAATGATAGATTCTTTTTCCAGTACCTTATGTTCAGAACATATAATATTATGAAAAAATTAAATACATGTCCATATTGTGATTTACATTTAAGTATAATAAGCTCAAATAACATGCTATATTTTGTATTTTTAAATCATCTACCACCTAAACCTATCACCAAAAGCCCCAGACCAGTAGTGCTTCAGAAGTATCCAGGTGTGTAATGTCCTTCTGCAAATGTTTAGTCTGAAGAGCAGAACAAACGCTTTTTCTGTGAATTCAAGGGGAATGTGCAGGAACAACTAGTGCAATCAGGTATGTTACACAGATTTAAAATATTTCCTCAAACAGAAGAGTCCTCTCACATCCTTGATGCAGTCACGCTAAACAGCCCATGATGTTGCGCAATGCCGTGGAGGGACCCAGTAGCGCCAAGCTCTTTTTCTGCATGCTTTTCTGCAAAAGATTGCATCTCTATCTGCATCTGAAATGCCACGTTACAGTGTTTTCCATGAAAACACTGTAGCTTAGCATTTTGTATGCAAATACAGTCGCAGTGACACATAGGGGGAGATTCAAATGTTTGAAAAGTCGGTTGGGTGTCTGTTTTTTCTTGTCTATAATGCTGCTTTCACATCGCAAAACCTGCTTTTGAAACGGTTCTTTAAACGGTTCTTAAAATGGGTCTGAGCAGTTAAACCCCCTTCACATCGCATGTTGTAACCAGTATATTACCATTTCATTACCGTTTTGGTACCTTTCACACTGAACCCGTTTCACCCATACAAAACAGTGGTTGTCATTTTAAATGTTTATTTCCTGCTTCTGCCTGGTGAGATCACACATGGAGACAGCCTATCACCTTCTGGGGCTTGCAAATACCGTTTCAGACCCTTTCACACTGCACAATTAAACGGGTCTGAAACGGGTAGGACCCTGCTTTTTTACCGTTTCAAAATACCGGTAGTTTGTAAACGGTAAATTGAAGGTGACCCTTTCACATCGCAGCTCGAACCGTTTAGGAAGCCAGTAAAAACGGCAAATTACCGGGTACAAGCTGCGGTGTGAAAGGGGTATTAGAAAGGGGAAAAAAAGACTCACAACTGACTTTTCAAACATTTGAATCGCCCCCATAGAATACAGGCATGCGGTTTATCATTTTAATCAGCAGAAGCTGCTTGTGCGTTCTATTACATTACATTGCGTCTAAGAAAAAAATGCAACATAGACGCTCGGCACTACAGAGTCACAAGACACGTGTGGGTGTCTGTGTTTCTGCCACTATACATACTGTATTTTACTTCTACACGTACAGAGCATTTCTCAGTACCTCACATCTTTGCCAACTGTCATGGCAGCGATGACCTTCTTCACTGCTTCCTTACGCTTCTCTTTCTTCTCATTGTTCAGTTCAGCCTTTAACTCGAAAATCTCCCCTGAAATCAGATAGGAAAAAAAAATGGTATGCATATATGTAAATAAGAAACCATAACTAGATATTTTCACACAGTAACTGAAATAAAACAGCAGCCTTTGGATGGCAGTCATAGGGGTAAGTTTGCTAAAACCTCTAAAACAGAGAATTGGTGATGTTGCCTCTAGCAACGAATTAAACGCTGTCTATCAATTTATAAAAGGCAATAGAGAAATGATAGACAGCATCTGATTGGTTGCTATGGGCAACATCCCCATAGCAACCAATCAGATTTATAAGCTTTAGTGAATTTTACCAAATCTGTTTTACAAGCTTTAGTAAATTTATCCCATAGATACAAGCTACCCGCTAAAGGGAACAAAATGATTTGTAAAGGAAAAACAGCTCTCAAAAGATTTGCTAAATATTTGGGCAAAATATTTTAAACATTTGGCTTCTATAGTTATTTAACCAATTGAACATTAATGTAAACTAAGTTCTCTGAGCAATAAAACCATCCTCAGATCAAGGACCATAGCTTGGAATAGTATAGGACACAGACTACATTTACTGTAGGCTCTCACTAGAATATCTAGCGTAGTGATTCCCAACCTCAATCCTCAAGGCACATTAACGGTCCAGGATTTAGTGATGTCCATGCTTTAACACAGGTGGTTAAATAAAAATTGGGATTTTTGTTTACTTACCGTAAATCTCTTTCTCCGAGTCCATCTGGGGTACTCTGCGCACTTAATGAGTGTGTGGGAAGGAAGTTTGGCACAGAACCTATAAAAAAATAATAATAAATAACTCCTCCCCCCTCTAACCCCTCCCATCCCCAGCCTGTTTCAGAATCACTACAGTTAATATTTAACAAAGCCGAAAGAGACAGAACACAACCAATAAACCAGACAAAAATACGTGAGGGATCGCAGCGTCCCCCAGATGGACTCAGAGAAGGATATTTTACGGTAAATAAACAAAAATCCCAATTTCTCTTTCATCCATCTACGCACTTACTGATGGGATTTCCCAAAGCAAGCTAATACGAAGAGGAGAGACACACAGACGGCATAACGGTCTGTTAAATTTGACGCCCAACAGAGGCAGTCTCCAAAACAAAAGTATGAAAACGGAAGAACTTTGTGAAGGAATGCACGGACGACCAGGTCGCCGCTCTATACAGCTGCTCAACAGACACAACCCCACGAACAGCCCAGGAGACTCCAATGCCTCTAGTCGTATGAGCCCTCAGGAGATCAGGAACAGGAACAGTAGAGGATACATAGGCCTGCCGAATAGGAGAGGTCACCCAACGAGCCACCGTGTTTTTAGAGGCTGGCCAACCACGTTTGGAATCAACAACGTGTCCGTACGGCGAATAGACTCCGCACAGGACAAATAAATGTATAAGGCCCCAACAACGTCCAATAAAGCCAAATGACTATCCTCTCTGGAGGAATTTGGAACAAACGCTGGAAGCACAATGTCCTGATTTAGGTCGAAAGTAGACAACCTTCGGCAGGAAGGAAGGTTTCGTACGCAAGACCACTCGACCATCATGAAAAACCAACAAAGGCGGACTGCAGGAAAGGGCCGCCAACTCTGAAAAACGCCTGGTCGTAGCAATGGGCAAAAGAAAAACCACCTTAAGAGTAAGGAACTGCAATTCTACAGATTCCAGTGGTTCAAACATAGGTTTCTGAAGAGCCTTATTAACTCAATTTAAATCCCAGGGAGGAACCGGGGGAACAAACGGAGGCTGAATCCTGAGCACCCCTTGAAGAAACATGGGACCTCCAGAATAAGAGCAAATCTTTTCTGAAAAAGCACCGACAAGGCGGAAACCTGCCCTTTAAGGGAAGAAACACAAAGTCTTTTAATCAGACCATCCTGAAGGAAAGACAACAGACGAGCTAAGCGAAAGAGGTCCGGCGACAACACCCCAAGCAATGTAGATATGCCACACTCTGTGATAAATTCAAGAGGTAACAGCTTTCCTAGCTTGGAGCATAGCCCTCACAACCAGCCGAGATAAACCTTTAGCTCTTAGAATGCTGGATTCAAGAACCATGCCGTCAAAGCCAGACGATGTAAATCGTGGTGGCGAAAAGGTCTTTGAAGAAGAAGATCTGGTAGCAGAGGTAGACGGAATGGTTCTTTGGTCATCATGCTGGGCAAGAGTGTACCACTGGCGACGAGGCCAATCCGGAGACACGAGAATGACTGGCAGGCCTTCTCGTCGGATGCACTGAAGCAGGTGTGGAAATAGAGGAATCGGCGGGAACACTCCCAGATGAAACCGCCATGGAGCTGTTAAGGCATCCATCGATCAGCACTGCCTGATGGTCCCGAGTTCTTGGACCGTACTGAGGGAGTTTTCTGTTGAGACGAGACGCCATGAGGTCGATGTCGGGAGTTCCACACAAAGACACCAGAGAAAGAAACACCTTCCGATGAAGCTCCCATTCCCCTGGATGAACCGTGTGACAGTTTAAGTAATCTGCTTCCCAGTTCTCCACTCCCGGAATGTAAACTGCGGAGATGGCCGGGTCCCAACGTTCCGCCCACTGGTGAATATGGGAGACTTTCTTCATTGCTTTCCAGCTCAGAGTTCCTTCTTGTCTATGTAAGCCACCGCCGTGGCGTTGTCTGATTGAATGCATACCAGATGACCCCGGACGATGGGTTGTACCTGAAGCAGAGCATATCGGATCCCTCTCAATTCCAGGATGTTGATTTGTAAAGTCGATTCCTGGCTGTTCCAGAGGCCCTGGAAGTGCTGAGATTGAAATACCGCCGGCCCCAACACATGAGTCTGGCGTCCGTGGTGACC